>NC_140171.1:125209223-125344223 GCF_963971535.1 Notolepis coatsorum
GACAGTAGTATCACAGGGAATATATTGTGAAATATATTATTCCTTGCCCTAAAGATTTTTTATTTATTATAGAAACAAGAGTTTGTCTCATCCCCTAATCTGGGATGGTATACTAGGACTGAGAATACATTACACAGTGGAGTGTTGTACATGTGGTTTTAAATACCTAAACAAACAGATATTGTGATATGTATCAATATTGTCCTTCTGAATATCATGGTATTTTCGTTTTCCCCATATCGCCCAGGCCTATATGCTACACTGATGTACGGAGATTACAGCTTTGACAGAGTTGTTTGTATTCACAGGTACAGAAGTGTATTATAAGGTTGAGCTTGTGGGTGAATTTGTATTTTTTCACACCCATGGAACGTACTTTTTATATAAAGGTTTAGAATAGCCGGCATACACAAGCTTTGCCTCGCTGCTGCTGTTAGTACAGAGAGGTTCCTGTACTTTAATGTAATCACAGTGCCAGAAATGTATTGCAGCATGAGGGAGAAGACACCAACACATCACTATGCTAAGTCAAATTGACTTTATTGACAACCAATTTAGCTGGCAAGCTATTTGTTTATTTCTCAATGTGGCACTTTCAGGCCCAATGGAGAACTAGCTTGCGTACGTTCACATGGGTCTGACATGTTAGGCTAACAAAGTATGTAAAAGTCTTAGAGATGCACTGATATGAAAATTTGCAGTGATACAATACCGATAATAAATGTTCTGTTATGGCTGATATTTAGATATTGATACCAATGTTGTCTGTAAAAGAAAAAGAAAAATTAAGTTACAACCGTCATCCAATTGTGTACATACTGAAAGTGATGACGTGAAAACACTGTAAAATATAAAACATTCTGTCTTTATGGCCAAATGGTGCGCAGCTAAATGAATCATTCGAAATTATCATTGGTTGTTCACATCTATCCAGTCCTGCTCATCGGACCAACACAAATTAATAAGAAAAAATTAAAATCACTATCAGCCAATATAATCTATCTGCCCAATTATACTCATCAGACTCATAATAAAAGTAAATCACCAATATCGTCCAATATCGCTATATGTTCACAAATATATTGTGCATCCCTAGTGGACATGGGTGACATAATAATAACAAAAAGACTATGTAGGCCCACATGTTTCCATTTTGTTCACAAACAATCTAGAAATACAGGATTTGGACATGTGTGTCCACCAGTGTCTCCCACTGAACCCTGCGTCTGTGTGTATCTCTTACTGTTACCATAGTCTTGCTGTACCAGGGCAGAAGAAAGGTCTGGCATAAGGGTCTTAAGGCAGAGATATGCTTCAAACGTCGGCTGTCGCTGATATTTCGCGGTTGGGAGCTAGACGACATACTTCCACGTCAATTCAACGTGTGGGTTGCAGTACACCGCCAATTTTTTTTTTTATGATAAATTCATTAATCAATATTTAATCAATATTTTGATTGTGCACATTAAAGCTCTGTGGATATATAATTTAAAAAAAGTTTTACTTATAATTACTTTACATAAAAATAGGATCTATAGCACTTTTTTTTTTTTTTTTTTAAATACTATTTTTTTCAAAGATTTATTTTTTGGCGTTTTATCGCTTTATTGCTACTGAGCAGTCCAGTAGAGAGATACAGAGGAGGAATGGGAGACAGAGTGAGGGGAAGACATTAGGCAAATAACGACGGGTTCGGGAGTCGAACCCGGGTCGGCCGTGTCTATAGCACCTTTAAGAATACAGAGAGGGAAAAAATCTAAACCCAGTGGGCAGTGCTATTGCAAAATACAGTAGTCAGTCAGTGCAGAAGTCAACTGAAAGTCAGCCAGTGGAAGAGTTATACTGTACGTAGTGTACCCACTGTACTGTAGGTCAAACTACCGCTATAGGTCCCAGTCCCTTATTCAAGTAAACGGATGTTTGATCCAACTAATTATCAGTCATAATTGAATAAATACAAATTAACTTTCAGTAGTAATCACACAATTTCAAGACTGCAAAAAATATGAGAAGTAGATGATTCAAGACATAAACAGTTATGTGCAGCAATTTGGAATCAGCGCTTGTTTTCACTGCAGGCCTGAGCTCTGATTCTAATCTGTCCACACTTGTTCGTCCTGTTTAGGTGTATGGGATTCGTTCAATACACCAGGTGCATATAATATGAAGCTTCTGTGTTACCATAACAATCCCTTGGTGTCAAGTGTCCAAATGACAGATAAATCAGACTGTCGAGCGATCCTTTTCATACATTCAGGGTCGACAGCGTGTCAAAGGAGGCGTTTGAATCACTAGCAAAAAGAAGTGCTCGGACAGAATTCATCACGGCAGTTTAATTGACATACTAGTCATTACGAGTTTATTGGTGTATATACGTGACTGGGTTGTCGTTATTATTACGATTTGTATTTAGTTCTTCATACTTGCCATCTGGTTTATAAATCACTCTTAACCCTTTCACTACCACGCCACCAAAGGGTTAACCCTTTCACTGCAAGAATACAGAAGGTTAACCCTTTCACTGTCACACAACAAAGGGTTCTCTCTTCCTGAGCAGTTTGGCCATTTAGTGATAACCCATCACGTGGGATTTAGGAAGGCGTCCAACAAAACCTAACCTGAACTATTGCACTGTGGGAAGGTTCAGTCAGGCATGACATCACCCAGGGGGTGTTTTATAGGTCATGGTCCATTAAGCCTGTTGTACCCTGTTATGTACCAGAACTTTCCTCTTTGGGTTTTCCTTCCTGCTCTTTAGCGAGTGGTTTCACATCTCTCTGACCTTGCGACACCTCCTGTGCAGGTTGAGACTCTGCTGTCTCACGCTTCAGTGCCGTTACCTCCTCCTCCTCTCTGGGGTCTGTTTGCTCTACTTTCTCACTATCGCACAGTTGGTCTTTGGGGGCAAACATCCACGCCAGAGCGGCCCCGGCTGTTCCGTCTCCACTCTGACGGGAGAAGCACAGGAATGTGGCCCAGATGAAGGCGCAGCAGCCCGTGTAGGGTGTCCGCAAGTACAGCGGCACCATGGAGAAGTTGACACACTGATGGTGAGAGAGGGAGAGAGAGAGAGAGAGAGAGAGAGAGAGAGAGAGAGAGAGCTAGTCACTTCTCAAAGTATCCACCCACCGTAAAATATTGTTCTGCTGCTCCTACATGATTTCAGGATGCATCTCTTTTTCATCATAGTGGATGCATTTTCTGTGAATTACTATATGTTGTGTTTAAATAATGATGTTGGACTACATTTAACCTTTTCACTGTCTTTGTAATGCAGCTGATCCTATGCTGAGGAAATCTCCATATCTGCTTATTTTTAAAGCAAACTACAAAAAAATTCTCATATCCAAAAAGTAGTAGATAGATAAATAGGTCATACGTGTAGGTGTACATGCATTTGGTTATGTGGGTGGGTAGGTTTGTAGGCAGGTGGGTGGGTGGTTATGTATTATTATGTACGCAGTATATATGCATGTATGTACTGTGTGTATGTATGTTTGTAACACATATCTTTTGAATGTATTACTGGTATTTTTTTTAATAATATGTATATTTTTGTATGTTTGATTTAACAAAACAGGGGAAGTTCTCGATAAGCCTCTAGGCTTCTAAACTTCTCCTATACAATATGGTTATTATGTCTTTTTTTAAACTTTTGTTTAACTCTTTGTGTTAATAAATAAATACAAAATACTGTCACACAACAAAGGGTTAACCCTTTCACAACCACACAACAGAAGGTTAACCCTTTCACTACCACACAACAGAAGGTTAACCGTCTGTAGTGTGGTAGTGAAAGGTTAACCTTCTGTAGTGTGGTAGTGAAAGGGTTAAGTACCCCGCCCCATTTCAACTGATTTTCAACAAGTGTGGCTGTTTACCTGCATGAATGGCCAGAACATCAGCCCAGTCTGAAAAAAACAACAATAAAAAAACAATCAACATCTGTAACATTAAAGTGTTACAAGGGTATTACAACGTGTGTCAGCGCAGCATAATATGGAACAAAAAGAAATCTCAAACATCTGAAGACATTCGATAAGAATATTTCAGAGTAAACATTTGTCTTTAAAATGAATGATGCTGGGCGGCCGGGTAGCGCAGCGGACTAAGCGTCTGTCTACCACCACAGAGACAGTGGGATCGAATCCAGCTGTGGTGCTTCCGGGTTGGCCGACCGTCCATACTAACACAATTGGCAGTGTTAGCGGGTGGGAAACCCGGCGAGGGTGGGTCCTGGTCGTTGTAAACAGCGACTCCTACAGTTCGGTCGGGGCGCCTGCACAGCAAGGGAAGGATCTAGGAGAGGTAGTGTGACCTTCCACACGTTACACTCTCCCAGTGAGAGTCCGTGCTGCCAGGTGAAAAGAAGCGGTGGGCTGGGTACACATGTGTCGGAGGAAGCATGTGATAGTCTCCGCCCTCCCAGACCGACGGTAGGGGGTAGAGTGGCGTTATTTTTTTCCGTAGCCACATTTTGCGGAGACGCTCTCTGAGTGGCCACTGACTGACGCTCTCTGATTGGCCACTGACATGTGCGCCCAATCGCGTGACGAGCTGTGTCTTTGCCCATTTCCGGGTCTAACAGCCTGCAAACTACCTAACGCCTAGTTTATCACTGGTTAAGCTTAGGCGACTCTTTCCAAGTTGGTTAAGGTTAAAGTTTGGAATCAGGGCTGGTGTGCCCTGCTCTAAGACAAACTCTAACCTTAACCAACTTCGAAAGAGTGCCTAAGCTTAACCAGTGTAGAAACAGGCGTCACACGATTGGGCGCACATGTCACATGAAGTGGCCAATCAGAGAGCGTCTCCGCAAAATGCGGCTACGAAAGAAAATAACGCGGTAGAGTGCGCAACGACCAGGAAGGGGATTGGGAATTGGCATAACGACTAACGGAAAAAGAAAGGAGGAAAAAGAATAATAATAATGAATGATGCTGACCAACTCCTATGAAAAAGAGTGTTGTGTGTGGGAATTTGAATTTCCCAGAGCCAGAGCCTATAGGTTTACTGGATAACAAATAAGTACACTCATCTGCAAAGGACATTGAGTTAGACACCCTGGGTCTACATTTTGCATCACATAGGTGACCTGATGTTAAAGACACCAGCCTTAGAGTGAGCACCGCCACCTGTACTTGTGGGTGTCCGCACCTGTAAAGGGGAGGGTGGGATTTCATTTCCTTTTGTATTTCATTTGGTGCCACTGGTAGTCCTCCTTGATCTCTGTGTTGCTGTGTTTGTAAATAAATACTATTATTTTGCAGTGGTTTTGTGTCACTGCACCCTCACCTACCCTGTGTGTGGCCTTGTGTTGCGCACTGGGGTGCGTAACAATACCACTGTGGCCTACTTAGGAGACATGGGGAGGAGGGGAGGTCTTTCTGCTCTAGAGCTAAGAAGAGGGTTGAGGGTTGTCCATTGCTTTCGGGGCAGGTGCTGGCAAAGAACATCTGTGGGATCTTCAACGTAGTGGTGAAGCCTGGATGGTTCTGCAGACTTCCACTGGTCCCTCCATCTTGCCTTGACCCAGGAGGCCTTGGTTGGAGGTGTCAGTTGGTGTTGTGCGGAGCAGTTCTTGGGCGTGTGTGACAAAGGGGCACCGGGACTTGAGGCGCATGTGCTGTCTTGTGGAGGAGGTGGAATTCACTAATTTGTGCCTTTCGAGCAAGGGCCAGCGTGGCTGCTTCTCGTCTGACCTCTGCTGGAGCGATACCAGGTAGGTGGTTTGTTGGGGTGGCTCTCAGGCACCAGGAGATAGTCTGTGGTACCTGATACCCCCTCACATACAAATACTGTGGTACCTGATACCCCTCACATACAAATACTGTGGTACCTGATACCCCTCACATACAAATACTGTGGTACCTGATACCCCTCACATACAAATACTGTGGTACCTGATACCCCCTCACATACAAATACTGTGGTACCTGATACCCCTCACATACACAATACTGTGGTACCTGATACCCCTCACATACACAATACTGTGGTACCTGATACCCCTCACATACAAATACTGTGGTACCTGATACCCCCTCACATACAAATACTGTGGTACCTGATACCCCTCACATACACAATACTGTGGTACCTGATACCCCTCACATACAAATACTGTGGTACCTGATACCCCTCACATACACAATACTGTAGTACCTGATACCCCTCACATACACAATACTGTAGTACCTGATACCCCTCACATACACAATACTCTGGTACCTGATACCCCTCACATACACAATACTCTGGTACCTGATACCTGTCACCTCGACCTCCTCACTCATACAAATGTTAGCCCAGGAGTGTCTCTCACCTTGTATGTATTCAGGAACTTTTCTCTCCAATCTTCCAGAATATCCTCCTTGCCCTCCAATAAACTCACCCCTGCAGAAGGACAACATTGAATCAAGAGTATGTTATTCCTTTAGTGTGAAAAGAGAACTATGGCTTTGCCTTTTGTATTTGACTGACGCTAAAGGCTTCCATAGGCCTGACCGGCTATCTGTTCCTGCAGCTTATCAAGTTTGTAGCAATACTTTTCTTTCCCTAGTTGAGCTCACATCTATTCCTGTAGTTCGCTGACTTCTGTTAGCTAGTGTTAATGAATTACTTGTGGTTGTATTTTGAGTAAAGAAGAGCAAAGGAACACGTTTTAATTGATTACAGAATGTTACAGATTGTCAGATTTTGAAGTCAATGATTAACTGTCTAGACAGAGTGTGTCAATGTGTGATCTTTGAAGTCCCCTCTGACCTGTGTAGAACACACTGGTGGCTAAGGGCGCAGCAGTGGTCTGGTCCAGAAAAAGTTTACGCAGCACCATCCCGACAGAATTCCCGGGAAACCTCCGTTCTAAAAAACGCATCCAGAAGAAGCTCAAGTTGCCATGGAAACTGAACGCGACAATGGCAACATTTCGAGTGTGGCTCCAATCCATGTCTTCTCTCCGCGAAAACCACTGGTGAACGAAATCCCCGCCGGCGAACAGACAACCATATAGGGTTACATTGGTAACCCACGGAAAACGTTTAAATGGTCTTAAGAATGCATTTCTCATTTTGTCGGTTAATATCGCCTTTCAAAACATTTAGATCTCGTAAACACGAAGACGACAAGAATGTTGTGAATTTGGTGGTGTGAAGCAGTTTAACGTCCCCTCTGATTTCATGTCCATGAAATAAATATAATGTATCCTATCCATCCAGTTTTCGATATTTAAGACACATAATACAATAAAACAGTATAGTATTTGATAAATAGATAAATATTATTCGGCGGAAAAATGATAAAGCAAAGAAATAGGCACAGTCCTGCACCGAACTACGGAGACCGATGAAACAGTCCAATAGTTTCTAGAGAACATTCTGCGTAAAATTGGTACGCCCCTTGTGACGCAGAATCAGAAGGGTTCATATCTATGGTTCTGCCCCTTGTGACGCTGAATCAGAAGGCGTAGCAACACCGCTGGATAATCTGATTGGAGGAATGTATTGTGATACTGAGAGCCATAAATTATATATTATCTCGAGCTGGAGCATATGTGTGTAGGGTTTTAGAAAATAGGTATTAGGGGTATGTCCTATATAAGCATTTGTATAATTGTTAATTTAGCTGGATATACACTGTATACGGTTAAAATATTATTATAGACTTTTTTTTTTTTTTTCTTGTTTCTGTACTTGCATGTAATTTTAACCACCTTGACTGTTAGTTTCACTATGCATTATGTGTTGAGTATTGACTTTTAATAATTTCTGTTTTGCAATATTAAAAAAAAAATATATATATATATTATCTATGCTGAGAGCAGTCAGGGTAAAAAAAACAGTACACAGAAAGTTGAACGACGTTCCATTGTCAAACATGTTTTAGCCATAGATATATGGTTTTAGCTGCCTGTGACATCTCTGCTTAGGAGTGTGGGACAACATTTTAGGAGAAAAAACCCAAACTGTAACTGAGGGGTACAATTCCCTGACTGTATTGATAAGTATGGTATTATTAAACCACTACCGCTTGTACTTTAACTTCTGGCCATCCAGTACATGATATAGATATGATGAACACTTTCCCACCTGATGAAACGAAGTCCACACAAATGTATAAATCGAATATTTTATATAGCAAAGGGTATATACAACGTTCACTTAATGACATTTATGATTTGAAATGCACTTGTAAGGCAAATGAGTATTCGTAGGTAAATCAACATTGAATGTCCAATCTCTGGTTACGCAGGGAGCAAATATACAACCTGGTTCTTTAGGGAACTATAGCGATGGTACTTAAATGATTATAGCTGGATACACTAAAGGGGGGGGGGTCCCGCTGGTTGTAAGACAGTAGGGGGGGGGTTAGAAGAGCCGCTGGCGGTATCCCATCTGGCCGACGATTTCTTGGGAGAATTCAGAGTGCTGAACACGGTGCCCACAGAACCTCGGTCCACAGATGAATACAGCTGGACCCTCTGGTGGACGGTAGCTGCCGGTCCACAATGAAGAGACGTGAGGCGACCTCACTCGGGGTAGAGCGCCGTCTCACCTGGACTCCTCTCCGGGGGGTAGTTCCAACACTCAGCAGTGTTGGCTGTTATCCATGGCATAATCAAAGCACCCAAAGCATGTAGATAATCCAAGCCGTGGAAGGCTCGCGGTCGTCCGGGTAAAGTAATCCAATGTACAGGTCCACTCGTCCTGGCCCGGAGCTCCTCGGATGCAAGCACCACACGTGGTCTGCCCAGCCTGGTTAAGACTCCAGATAACGTCAGGAACGATGGGGGTACTGCTCACTTCACAACTCTAACCGAACGATGCACCATACATAATAGACTATTATTAACCCAATAGAAATACGTCCAACTCGACGGTATAGTGCCAAACTATGACAACTCAACTATCAATCCACACGACGTCTCAATGCCTATTCTGAGGCCAAGTAGGCCCCACTACACCACACGTGCGTCGTGGGTGAGGCTCCACGTCTGTTACCCGGTTGGAGGGCAAAGGACCAATGGACTAAAAGAAAGTTCTACTTTACTTGCGCCATATATATATGCGCTGTGAACAAATAGTACCATTCGTATTTCGCCAGACGTATTCCTACGCGGAACCGGGCTTGTAACGACATGTTGGTCGGCACGATTGAACTTGAACCAAGGGGCATGGCTGCTGGCGCCAGGTTCTCGTCCAATGGTAGAATGAAACTATTATGGGCTGTTAGTAGACTAAAGGGATATTCAGTGCATATTGTACAAGGAATATACAGGGGATATCAAACGATATACAAATACTATTAAATATATATCCATAAATAAATATATATATTCGGTTTAATCTGATCCTTCACAACAGCCGCCCCCTAATTAGTCCCACCTAATTAGCTAAGCAGAGACAGATTAACCGCACTGTCTACCACTCAAGGTCCGCTGTAAGGGTCAGTCAACTCACAAAGTCATGGGGTCATGGTCATCATCGATAGTGTCTGGGAGTCTGGGCAGTTCTATTAGCCTCGCCACGGGTCGTGTGTAAGTTCGCCCTTGGACGAGCACTTCAGCTGCTCGGACCTTGCCATCGGCACCGGTGATCACTTTGCTTACGCGGCCAGCCGGCCACATAGCTCTGGGTAGTGACTGGTCGACAATCATGACGACTGTTCCTTCTGTCAAATTGTCTCTCTCTTTTACCCACTTCTGGCGGGTCTGTAGAGACGGTAGGTAGTGGAGTAGGAAGCTGTTCCAAAACTTGTCAGCTAGCACTTGACTGTACCTCCACATTCTTCGGCCGTTCGCTTCTTCAGGCCTGTACATTGTCTGGGGTAGCGCGGGGTCCAGCCGCCCCATTAAGAGTGTGTTGGGGGTGACTGGGTCGACATCTGCTACATCACTGGAGACGTAGCCGAGGGGCTTGGAGTTCAATACTCCCTCGATCTCCGTGAGGACTATCATTAGGACTTCCTCCGCCACAGTCTGGGCCCCAAGCACGGCGTACAGGGCTGTCTTTATAGAACGTACTTCTCGTTCCCAGGTTCCACCGAAGTGGGGTGCGTTCGGGGGATTAAACTGGAAGTCAATCTGGGATGGAGCGAGGTGGGTCTTAAGTTCTGGGCCCATAGCTTGGAAGCTCTCTCTCAGCTCTCTTTCTCCGCCTTTGAAGTTTGTCCCGTGATCAGACAACAATGTAGACGGTTTTCCTTTCCGTGATGTGAATCTTCGGAAGGCCATAAGGAATGAGTCTGTGCTCATGGTCGGAAGGAGTTCGATATGGATCGCTCTGGTGGTCATGCATTTGAATACAATACCCCACCGCTTCTCGGTTCCTCTTCCTCTCTTTATATACAACGGGCCAAAACAGTCCATGCCTGTGGAGTGGAATGGCTTGTCGCCGAGTCGGAGGCGACAGGGAGGTAAGTCAGCCATCCGGGGTATGCTGGGCTGGGCGCGCCACTTTCGGCAGTCTAGACAGGTTCGCTGGAAGTGTCGCACCGCTTCTCTTCCTTGAAGTATCCAATAGCGACGTCTGATCTCCGCGAAGACTCTCTCTGCTCCTGCGTGGTGTACATCCTCGTCGTATTTCTTTATGATCAGCTCTGTGACCTTGTGTCGGCTGTTCAAGACTATCGGGTACTTAATGTCATCCGGTAGATCGGGGGCTCTCCGCAGGCGACCACCCACTCTGATGAGATTATGGGCGTCGCTCTCGGGTGCCAGGTGGAGCAGTCTGCTGTCTGATGGGACGGGCTTTCCTCCCTGTAGACAGTCTAGCTCATCGGGGAACGAGTCTCTCTGGGCTCGTTGTAGTAGAAGAAGTTCTGCTTCTTCGTAGTCAGCTGCTGAAATGTCAGTGGTGGACTGAATCTCTGGGTGGTGCCACAGGAATGTCTTTAGCTGCGCACTCTGTAGGGTAATGCAGTCATCTATGTTGGGTCTGTGGAGGCGACTGTGCTCAGTCCACAGAACATAGGTTTCTTGTTCTCAGCCTCCTCTTTACTTGCTTCCCGTGGGGTGGGCGTAGGCCACTCTTCTTCCGGGAGCTTGAGGAATTCTGGTCCGTCACTGTAGATGTTGCGACGGGTGAGGTCATCCAGGGACATTCCCCGGGTGATGACGTCAGCTGGGTTGTGTTTGGTGTCCACATACCGCCAGCTCGCTGCTTCTGTTAACTCTTGAATCTCGGTGACTCTGACTCCCACGAAGACTTTGTATCTGCATGAATCAGACTTGATCCATGTGAGTACTGTCGTGGAATCTGACCACAAGATTGTTCTGTGCACCGGAATGGTGAGTTCACGTTGGATTAACGTGGCTAGATGCGCTCCTGCTAGGGCTGCGCAGAGCTCTAGACGCGGGATAGATTGTTGCTTTTGTGGGGCTATTCTTGAGCGAGCCAGGATGAAAGCAGTGTGTTTCTCTCCTCCATTCTCTTGGGCACGCAAGTAGGCCACCGATCCATAGGCTACTTCGGAGGCGTCGCTGAAGACGTGTAGATCCATCTTGCATGTCTCTGGCCTCACCGTGGGTGGGAAGTAGCTGCGGCGTATATTGACGCCTGGGAGTGAGCGGAGTTCCGTCTCCCACTCTCTCCATGTGGAGGCAAGGTGTGCGGGTATTGGGTCGTCCCAGCCCTGGTCCTTGTCCCATAGTGCTCGTACAATCATCTTTGCCCTGGTGGTGTAAGGTAGAATACATCCCAACGGGTCATATTGTCTGGCGAGTGTTCTGTACACACTCCGTCTGGTGGTCGGTGTCGCCGTCGACCTTCCCTGCTCTGGAGTCAGGGGTTTGTGTCTATAGTGGAGCGAGTCTGTTTTGAAGCGCCAGACTAGTCCTAGTGTCATTTCTTGGGCTTCTCCTGGGATGGTCGCCATCCAGGTCTCGCTGCTGGCAGCCTTGTCCGCGGGGGAGAGGCTGCGCAATACGTGCGGGTCACTGCTGGCCCACTGCCTGAGATCAAAGCCGCCTTTGATCAGGGAGGCGCGTAGCTTGATTAGGAGAGCCTCGGCTTCTTCTTGAGTCGAAACGCTTTGTAAACAGTTGTCCACGTAGAAACTGTTCTTCACACTGTGTCGGACCTCTTCATCTGCTGCTGGGTCCTCTGCGACGTGTTTCTGTAGTGCAAATGTAGCACAGCACGGGCTGCATGTGGTTCCGAAGGGGAGTACTTCCCACTGGTAGATGGCTGGGTTCTCATCTCCGATCCTCTCTCTCCATAGGAACCGCAGCAGGGGCTTGTCCTCCTCCACTAGTCTCACCTGCAGGAACATCCCTTTGATATCCCCGCTGATAGCCACCTTGTCCTGGCGGAAGCGCAGTAGCACGCCCAGTAGGGAGGGGCCGAGTGTGGGGCCGGGCAAGAGCTCTTTATTCAGATTTTGGGATCCGATCTGGTAGCTGCAGTTAAACACAATGCGATCCTTGCCGTTGTGGTGGACCTTGTGGTGCGGCACGTACCATGATTCGGTCGTCTGATCGGCCTCTTTAATGTCAATCTTTGTCACGTGTCCCGCTGTGATTAGCTTCTCAATCTCAGCGCGGTACACACTCTCTTGAGCGGGGTCTTTGGCTAGGCGCCGCTCTGTGTTCAATAGATACCGCTCCGTGGCGTCTTTCTTTGCATGAAAGGTGGGCATTCCCTCTCGCCTCAGGAGTGGAGTTGCGTATCTCATCACTCCGCCGACTGTGACTCTCTTTGTCCCTTGCTCGAGGAGGTTGATGGCGTAAATGTCTTCTTTAGAACGAATGTCTTTCTTTTCGTTCTTAAAGGGCATTGTCTCTAGTGTCCATAGCCTCTCGACATGCTGCAGGAGAGTGGTGTCTTCTTCTGTCGTTCTGGAGTGGAGGCAGCTAGTGGCTGCTGTTCGGTTGAGAGATTTAGCGAGGGGGCCTTGTAGTGTCCACCCTAAGCGGGTCTCGACTGCTGCAGGACAGCCTCGGGGTCCTGTATGGACCCGGTCAATCGGGACTATGAGTTCTGCATGGTCGGAGCCTATCAGCAGGGTCGGGGTGGCGCCGTCTATGAGCGGGATAGGTAGTTGACGCAGGTGCACATATTTATCCATCAGCTTGGCGATGGGGTAGGTGTACTGCGATAGTCCTATTTCTTGGCTGGTGAAAGCATTTGTAATCCTATACCGTCGCTCTGGCTGCCCGCTTGCTGCGATAGTGAAGGAGACATTCTCGCCTTTTATCGTCTTTAAATCTCTTCTTATTGTCCGAATCGTCATTTGGTTCTCGCTCCCCCGCAGTCCCAGCTGGGCTGCAGCGGACGCGAGCAGAAGGGTCTTCTCTGACCCGTCATCAAGGACGGCGTAAGTGTCCATGACTTTATCTTGGTAGCTCAATGTCACACGGACTACCTTTAAGAGCACTTGGGCGCCGCTGCTGCTGGCGGGGTCAATGTACATGACACTTGCCCTGGTGCCGCTCGATGGTGCAGGTGCAGGCCTTCTCCTGTTACTGTCGTGTAGTATATCTAGATGGGCTCCGTCACACCGACTGCACCTTTTCTTTAGGCGGCATTCGGCTGCCATGTGACTGCGCGCACATCGGTAACAGCGCCTGTTGGACTTTATCCATTGACTCACTTCTTCTGCATTCATCTTTGTGAACAGGTCACATTGTGACAGCCAGTGTTCCTTCTCACAGTAGGGGCACACCATCTTCCACTTCTCTTTTCTCGAGGGGGTACTGTGGCTCTTACTGCTTGGTACTGACTCTGATTGGTGCATGACAGTCACCGATCTTCTTCCATCGTTTATTCTCCTGGGTCCCTCTCTGGAGCTTGGCGTGCTCCGCACGAACGTATCCAGTCGTAAGCTGCTGACTTCTCTCGCCAGGAAGTCGGCTAGATCGAGGAGGGATGGTTCGGGACCGTTAGGATCACGGTGGTCTCTCTGCTGCCTAAAACGCTCTTGTCTTGCGGGTGGCAGCTTCTCTAGAATCCTCTCGACGTTAGAGTTGGCGTATAGCTCATGCATGCCCTTTTCCCGTTGCGCTCCCAGCATCCCTACCAGGGACTGCACTTTGATTGACAGGTCGTCTAATGAGCGATTGTCTGTTGCTGGGGGTAGGCGATCAATATGCCTTATCTCTTGGATTACGTAATCCCATATACGTCCATATCTCTGGTCCAGCGCTGCTAGAGCCGCGGTGTATGGGGTCGTAGAGGTGGCATAGGCTAGCGCTATATTGTGCGCTCGCGGTACTTTCAGGTGCTTCAGTAATATTGCATACTTGTGGCGTTCATCAACGACGTCCACCATCATTGTCTCTAAGCACATCCGGAGCTCCGTGTACTGTGCTCGATTCTCATAGGTGAAGTCTGGAAACGTCGGCGTGGCAATGTATGACGCCGTGGATGGCTGATACATCGGCGAGCGTTGGGGGAGAGACCTCCTAGGCGAGTCTCCTCTTGCGCCTCTCTGTGGGCTGGTACCGACAGGGTACCATGGCCCGCTGGTCCAGGTGCTATTCCTCGGGGCTGGTCGTGCGTCGTGCTCACCCGTGAATAGAGTCGGGGGTCTGTAGCGCAGCGCCGCGGGGGTATAGCCTGGGCTGTACTGGACCTCCTGGTCCGGTGGAGTACTGTGCTGTCGTCGGGCTTGGTTCTCCTCCTCTCCCTCTTCTTCTTCTATCAGGTCCTCTAGATCCTGTAGTCGTTTATTTAGCTTCTCCGCAGTGTATGCCGCTCCTTCCTTGTAGCTGGGTCTCGCTTGGACCGGTCTGGGAAGGGGGTCTGCGGGGGGTATAGGCTTGGTCTGTTGGTCAAGTTCAGGGTCGCTTGCTCGGTTAGGAGACGCTGCCCTTGACTGTTGTCTCGACGAGTTCCTTGAACCCCTGGCGGAGGGAGAGGGTGTTGCCTTGAGGATCAGCTGCTCCATTAGTTGCGCTTGTAACTTGTCGCGCTCGGCTTCGCGCTTGGTGAGATCTGCTTCTCTTTGGGCACCGGCAGCGGCGCGCTGTGCGTCGGCCCGGTCTCTTGCCATATTCTCTTCCGTCTGAAGGCGTCTCATCTCCAGGCGTATGCGCTCTTCTTCGCTCCGTTGCTGCGCTTGGAGTTGTTCGCGCTCGATAAGCATCTGTGCTTGGAGTCGATCGCGTTCGCCCTGAAGTCGATCGCGTTCACCCTGAAGTCGATCGCGTTCGGTAGAGGCTGTCAGGCTGACGAGGAACGCCTGTTGTAGCATCCTCTCCGCTTCGCTGGGGGAAGACGGTTGTAGAGGTGAGCCGCTCCTGGGTGAGCCGCTCGTTGGGGAGTCCTGGAGCTCTATTTCCTCGGCGCTCTCCTCCTCTTCTTCCGTGCAGAGTTCTCTCTCTGTAGGGTTGTCTTCCTCCCGGGGCTGGTGGGGGACTACTTCTTCGGTATTGGCGGGGGGTAAAGGCATGTCAGCTCCCTCCTGGTCCCCACCGTGAGCTTGGTCAGTTACATTAGAACCCACTAGGGCCTCTGTGGTCGGGGAAACCTGGTCGTTAAGGTCAGACATAATTTTACTTTCTACTTTTACCGCGTTTACCGTTTGTCGAAGGCTAGGTAGTTGACTGACAGCGTAGTCCTCTAAGTACTGAGGTGGCTGTCGTCTGCGCTGCGGGCGTTCTACGTTAGGAGGACCGTTTCGTGGAGTGTTCATCATAGGCCATTTCAATATTAATAACACTATATTAATATTACACTAGTTACCCTCCGGCTCGAAGGACCAATTGTAACTGAGGGGTACAATTCCCTGACTGTATTGATAAGTATGGTATTATTAAACCACTACCGCTTGTACTTTAACTTCTGGCCATCCAGTACATGATATAGATATGATGAACACTTTCCCACCTGATGAAACGAAGTCCACACAAATGTATAAATCGAATATTTTATATAGCAAAGGGTATATACAACGTTCACTTAATGACATTTATGATTTGAAATGCACTTGTAAGGCAAATGAGTATTCGTAGGTAAATCAACATTGAATGTCCAATCTCTGGTTACGCAGGGAGCAAATATACAACCTGGTTCTTTAGGGAACTATAGCGATGGTACTTAAATGATTATAGCTGGATACACTAAAGGGGGGGGGGGTCCCGCTGGTTGTAAGACAGTAGGGGGGGGGTTAGAAGAGCCGCTGGCGGTATCCCATCTGGCCGACGATTTCTTGGGAGAATTCAGAGTGCTGAACACGGTGCCCACAGAACCTCGGTCCACAGATGAATACAGCTGGACCCTCTGGTGGACGGTAGCTGCCGGTCCACAACGAAGAGACGTGAGGCGACCTCACTCGGGGTAGAGCGCCGTCTCACCTGGACTCCTCTCCGGGGGGTAGTTCCAACACTCAGCAGTGTTGGCTGTTATCCATGGCATAATCAAAGCACCCAAAGCATGTAGATAATCCAAGCCGTGGAAGGCTCGCGGTCGTCCGGGTAAAGTAATCCAATGTACAGGTCCACTCGTCCTGGCCCGGAGCTCCTCGGATGCAAGCACCACACGTGGTCTGCCCAGCCTGGTTAAGACTCCAGATAACGTCAGGAACGATGGGGGTACTGCTCACTTCACAACTCTAACCGAACGATGCACCATACATAATAGACTATTATTAACCCAATAGAAATACGTCCAACTCGACGGTATAGTGCCAAACTATGACAACTCAACTATCAATCCACACGACGTCTCAATGCCTATTCTGAGGCCAAGTAGGCCCCACTACACCACACGTGCGTCGTGGGTGAGGCTCCACGTCTGTTACCCGGTTGGAGGGCAAAGGACCAATGGACTAAAAGAAAGTTCTACTTTACTTGCGCCATATATATATGCGCTGTGAACAAATAGTACCATTCGTATTTCGCCAGACGTATTCCTACGCGGAACCGGGCTTGTAACGACATGTTGGTCGGCACGATTGAACTTGAACCAAGGGGCATGGCTGCTGGCGCCAGGTTCTCGTCCAATGGTAGAATGAAACTATTATGGGCTGTTAGTAGACTAAAGGGATATTCAGTGCATATTGTACAAGGAATATACAGGGGATATCAAACGATATACAAATACTATTAAATATATATCCATAAATAAATATATATATTCGGTTTAATCTGATCCTTCACAACACAAACCGATTGGCCAATTTCTGTAGAAATTTACTATTTTATTTGATCTTACCTCATTTTGATATTTTATTGTATTTATCGTACTACTTATTGTTATTGGACGGACACACACACCCTGCACTGCACATTACCATGCGCATACACTACACGCAAGACATTTTCTGTAAATAATTGACCATTTTACCTCTTTTATATTGTATTTGATGTTACTACTATCTATTGTTACCATTGATGTTTCTTAATTGTGCACTTCTTGAGTCTGAGCTCGAAAAACAAGAATCTCATTGCCTGCTATGATTGTAACTTGAACTTGGAACTACTAAGATATGAACCCCCATTTGGAAATATTTTGTCCCAGGGACCCCATGAAAGAAGATATGTAGGCCTATTGCTAGATAGGACTTAGTCCAGAATTTCCCAACTGTCTATCATGTAGTTGAAGAGAACAGTGGAGAAAATATAACCCATGATCATAATGTGAATATTAGTAGTACATATTTGTTTTAGTTGGAACAATTTATTTATAGTAATACTGTTCATGATCATATAACACCAGAGGGTCTAGGGTCCAGATGTTCACTCTTCTTGCTGTAAAGTACTGAAATAAGTGACAATAAAGGAATCTGAATCTAGCAATGGTCTCATCCGAGAACTAATGCCTTACTGCAATCTTTTATTTATAGGTCAATATCTCTTCTGGAATACTCAAATTTTTATCTAAGACTGTAATTAGTTTGCTGGCTGTGTTGTTTGATTTTGTTTATGTAATCTCAGGTGTCCTACTTGTTTTCTGGTTTTTAACTTTTGTATGGTTTTACTTGTGATTGTGTTTGTGTTGGACCCCAGGAAGACTAGCTGGATGCTATGTGACCAGCTAATGCAGATCCTTAATTAAACTCTACTGAAAATTGGGACCCTAGGTTTAGAAGCACAGCCTGTGTTGGAACTCCCTCAGAAGTACTTTATCAGTCAATGCTGCTTCTCAAAAAAAACTATGAATTACCCAGTCAGAATGAATACCCAGATATTGTGTTTATTAAGACAAGGGTCTACAGTAAGAAACAAACATTTCAAACCGGCTTAGGCCACATTTACATGTATTAATTTGCAGGCATTTCAATTACAAGGGGCTAACATTATGAAGGATGCTTCTCTTTTCTTTTTTAAGAAAGGGATGAAGATTATTCAGATGAAATGAAAGACAAATGAAAAAGGGGATTTCCCCCAAAGTTGGACAAAATACGAGAATCATATCTTACAGCAATCCAAACTTCGCTTGCATACATTCTCTTACACATGCATGTAGCTTGCATACGCATGCAGATTCTAAACTAATACTCATTCACAGCCATATATATATACACACACACAGCAGTAGGTACATGTGGTGAAATTATTGTTGTCTTCAACTCTCAAGTTTTTGTGGAGAAAACTAATCTTTGCTTTGCTCTTCAAGGATCCTCAAGTCTCCAGCTTCTCTGCTCCCGTGCTGCCAGCTGTGGGCACGGGTCATATCTTCACTCAAGTTACTGAAGTTCCTTTATTTGTAGATGGCCTCATCTGTAAAATTGGTTCAACTGGACACAGGACAACAGCAGATATACATACAGCAAGATTATGATTTGCCCACTGTGCAACTACGTTCCCGACAGTGGTGTAGGGTGCAGACGTTAGGCCTTTCTCCTAAGTGTAAATCCAACCACCGCGAGCATAGACAGAATGGCCTGTAGCTTTTTAAGAGCACAGTCACTGTATATTAGAAGTTATTTCTTCACATATCTCTCTGAGACAAACCAAGTACATGTATACATTTCACCAGAGGGGTGAGAGAGTCGAGGATCTGCCATTTGCTGCACCCATGGAGGAAGCAGAGGCTCGGCATCTCGCTCAAGGACACTTTTTACAGTAACAGGTCATTGCGGATTCAAGCCTGTGATGTTCTAGTTAACGGAATGGTCTCTCTATAAAACACCAGGCCACCCAGTCTCCCTTCCTGCACTCTCCGCACTGGGTCAGGAAAGTCACAGAACAACCCACACTCAAAATCACGATATCTTAATGTAAAACAATGACGGTTTGGCGAAAGAGGCAGAGGAGTGACAATGTCTTTCATCAGTTAAGAAGCAAAAAAATAAAAGTGCAGGATGGGAGTGGGGCTCTATGACTGGGGGGCCGTCTCCCATCCCCCCTCCTCTGTCCTGTGGTACAGTTGAGGTTGGCCTCCGGGGAAAAGGCCATCAGAGTGGGGGTGCTCTAAAAGGAACTGGATGGTGGACTTGATGTGCTGGACAAAGTGTGGGGGCTCAGCCGTAGGTGAGGTGGACAGGTACTGGGGAGATAGAGAGAGTAGAGTCAAACAGACTATACTGACAACACATTCATATATATATATACCAACAGCCTTTACCTTTAAAATGGTGTCATCATTTTGTCCCAGCCAGAAGGAAATATCCATATTTGGGGACCAATTGCAGGGGCCGATTTTTACAAGTCCACGGCTCGAGTCATATATGTCAGCCATCTACAGGGACAAAACATGTCTTCCTTTATTACTTTTGCTTTGAAACACCTTTTTCAAAGCGAAAAAACATTTACTTGCACCTTTGGTTCTCACAGGCCATTGGCTCACACAATTATCTTTTGGGAATCACATATTATTTCTCTTTCAACACTTTGGGTGCCAACTATTAGCCGCAACCGTCTGTAGCGAGGCCACCACTAGATAGATAGGGAACGGTCACCTTGTTTGTAGAACTATAACTATATTCTATATTATAGCTATGGATACAATACTATGGCCCATTTGACAGAGTATCTATCGTTCAATATGTAAAAAAAAAATATTCCCGTTTTATACCGTGGTGAATATAAGTATGGTTTTAGAGCGGTCTAAAGTAATTCCTGGGAGGCTGGTAATAGCCTGCAACGTGTATTATACTAAATGCATTGGCGTTTCGTCCCTACACACGCTACAATTAAAAAATCAAATATACTTTGATCATCACCAACGGAATACGTTGTTGACTAACGTTACACACATACGCTCGGATCGCAATGAAGAGATTCTTGGATCAACGCAAGATTGATATCATATAGCCCTTACCTTGACTAGGATGTAGGGGGAAAAATCGATACGTAGTAGTATCGCGATACTTTGCGTGGCGATACTGTATCGATACAGGGACGCCAAGTATCGATATTTAATTATTCATATTTTAATTTTTTTTTGTATAAGGAAGTTGCATTGTTCATTTCAATACCTGTAGTAGTACAGTAGTCCACACACACACATGTGCATTCAGTTAAGTTGGAATATGACTGTAATACAAACAGTTCAGTTTGTCAGGTACATGCAACACAGATTACAGTGTTTACATCTGTCTGCTTGAGAAAATACCATGTTCTGCAATAAAAATGATTGAAGTGAGATGAACAGACTGAACTTTATTTTATTAGATAAAACATGTTGACAAAGTTTTACTTTGGAGTTGAAAAAAGGTAATAAATTAAATTTGATAAAAAAAATATATATATATATATTTTCGCAATACTCAGCGTATCGCGATATATTTAGTATCGTGATACTATCGCGATAGTATCGTATCGTGAGGTCTGGCGATTCCCACTAGTGGTCTGCAAGGGCCTTGAAATTAAGCCTGTGCCCAGCCCGACTTTTCTATTTGTTTTAAATATTTTATATGAACTTAATAAATAAACAAAAACGAAAATGTCCAATAGGTCTGCCTAAATAACAGATAGGCGCATATCGCGCTGAAAACTAACAAGCATTATATTATAGCCAAATAGAAATGTTTGTTTTAGATATTCGAAACTCGAAAATGTCCAATAGGTCTGCCTAAATAACGCATATCACGCTGAAAACTAAGAAGCATTTACATAGCCTGTTTCGCTCTTATTAGAATGCCGTCGCAGTGCTCGCTTAGACTGACTCACACGGCAGCCTCGTAAAAAGTATTGAAGGCTATATGGAATCTTCTTTGACACACACACACACGACACAATAGCCTACTCAGTCACTATACAAACAAACAGAAAACAGAAATCAGATTTCGAGCAGAGCAACATTTATATTATATAATGAAAGCACAACAGAACAGGGCAGCGGCAACCCACACCAGCAAATAATAATAATCAGACTCACCACTTCGCTGTTGTCAGCAACGCGTTGAACAACGTTAACAAAACTTCGCCAACCGGCTACATACATCCAAGAACAAATTAAAACGTTCGCCAACTGGCTATATTCCAACTTAAAACAACCAATGCCACTTCGGTCCGGTTCATTTGTTCATTATCCACCTGAGGGCTTCATCACTGTTCTACTCCCCTCGAGTTCTCCCTGCGGGCTGCGGTAATTACATCCAAATGTTTCCAAATATGCAGCTTTCCAGACGCATTGGGAACTTTCAAAAGCTCTCCCTTACCCTAATTCCATATCTGTTAACTTATCCATCGCGACTCAGAGAGACACGAGTCTCTGACTCTCTGATCTGTGATGACAGCTGGCGTGAAACTGAAACAGAAACTTAAGGTTATCCTATAACCCTAGTTATATGAGTATAGCGAGCGCGGAATAAAAAAAAAAAAAAGAGGGCGCTGCCCGGCCCGGCCGAGCCCGAAGTATTTATTTAAAAACAAAGCCCTACCCAGCCCGAACCCGTCGGGTCGGGTAGGGCCCTGTCGGGCTCGGGCAGGATTGCAGTGCACTAATTCCCACCCCTAGGATGTACCCCAAAAAGAATATTCCAATTATCTGATCGCCATTCCAAGTATTGATGTCCATTGTGTCGCCAACATAATCCACCACACATCACGAATCGGGAGTATTTGATTCTTCTCAAAAAATTTAAAAAATTGAAGTGATTCGAACTTGTCACCAACTGGGCCGCAGGCTCCACAGCAAGGCGGCGAACGAGTTGAGCTAACCGTCGATGTTAAAACAGGGGGGATTGCGTGCGGCAACCTGCACGCTGCTGCCGCCTGCCGCTGCGCTCTGCCGCGTCGCCTTGGCTAGGCGCAAGTTGGTTGCCTGAAGTAATGAAGCGACCCGGACCCATATAATCGACGCACAGCCCAAGATACAAGTTTTCAAAGGGTGCTCGATACCGCCACCAGGGAGGATCAGCTCCCTGACATTGAATAGGGTATTAAAATCGGAAAAAAGGAAAAACTACCCAGAAACAACTTAAGTCGTTTATGGCACTGAAAGTGTTAAGTGAGAAAATGTAATAAAGATACAAATTATCATGTCAATAATCAGTATGGATGCACGATATATATCGGTGACCATATTATTATTTACCATATTATATTAGTATCGGTCCAATGAGCAAAACTGGGCCGATGTGAACAACTGATTATTTCTCTGTCCAGCTGCGGTTTTAATTTCTTTGGCCACACGTTACTTGTACGTGACAATGACACAGCACAGGACTGTGGAATAACATTGTTTCAGCATGTACAACATTTTATTATCTTAGTTTTATGTTTTATTTATACAGATCAGACATATCAACATTGGTTATCTGTAGGGATGTCCGATATCATCGGCCTACCGATATTATCTGCCGATATCGGCATTAAAATGTGATATCGGAAAATATCTGTATCCGTTTTCAAAAAGATTTTTTTTCTTTTTTTTTTACATTTCTATAACCTTTATTTACCCAGGCAAGCAAGTAAGAACAAATTCAGATTTTATTTATTGTCAAAAGTATGCATAATGTTGTGTTAATTCCACAACAAGAGATATGTAATGTTAATTACCTGAAATTATTCCGTTTTTGGGGGGGGGGGGGGGACCCTGCATATATCGGTATCGGTTGATATCGGTATCGGAAATTAAGAGTTGGACAATATCGGTATATCGGTAAAAAAGCCAATATCGAGCATCCCTAGTTATCCGTCATAACAGAAATGTTCATATCAGAGCATTCCCTAATAATTAGGAGTGTAATAATAATGCAGGAGTGTAGATAATAAAGAAGAGACCAGGACAATGCTTCAATTTCACTTCAGAAATATACCTATCAAATGTAGGCACTACGCTAATACACTGCTTATGTCCACGAGTGGCTGGCTTGGAATAAAGTCCTATTATTTGCTACACGTAGCTCTCGGATTTTAGTCCCGGAAAAGATCTCCCGACACCAACAGCCTGTTTCGGCCTGGTATGAGCCCGATATCTGACACAAGTATCGGTATCAGTGCATCACTCTATGCAATATCACATCCGTACCTGTCCTCCAGTGAAGGTCCGTGCGGAGCGCAGCCGTTCTGCTGGTCCTTTATGAGTGAAAGAGGCAGGGTACACCGCTCCCGTTTTAACATTTACACCTATATAGACAGAGACATACTTGTACATATAGTATATATATATATACATGAATTAATTAATGACATTTTATTTTCGTGTCATGTCCAACGACCCATCCCTTACGGGATTATAACTGCCACAGGCACACTGCTAACGAATGAATTTCACGCGCGGCTCCCTCGTGAGATCGTGCGCCTGGTCAGGCACACTGGACCTACGACTTGAGCGTGCGGAAGCGCACCAGGAAGGCACATTTACATTGGGACAGCTGTAAATGCCTAGTCTATATGCGAAGTCATTCATTTTAGAATGATGATCAGTGTGACTGTACTCCTGAAAGAGCAGCGTGTAGCCCCAGCAGCAGCAAGAGCTTATTATTATTATTATTATTATTATTATTATTATTATTATTATTATTATTATGCAACATTGTAATAGTTATAGGTATAAACAAACATACAGACAAACATTCGAGGCGTTTATTTGCAGATACAGACACAGCTGGTTGAACAACATCTATATCTGTGGTAAGAATGCAGATATTCAATTGTATTTCTGTGACAATGCGCGTGGCGCACGCCTCCCGCGCCGCCTCAAATAGGATGGAAGCGAAAAGATAGCTTGCCGCTCACGAGGCGCGCTCCCGCTCGCGGCCAGTGTGCCTACTATCGTCCATTAACATGGGAGCGGAAGTGAAGAGGCAGCCGTCCGTCCGTGTTCATTCGTCAGCAGTGAGCCCGTGCCGTAAGACACCAAAAACAATAATTGAATATAACATTCACTTCCCACGGTTTGTAAGCTACACCATGCACACCATCAGAGGCCAAAATAAATACATCACATGTTCTTTTCGTATGTTTATCCCAAGCTTTCTCTAAATATTCTGCAAGTGCAAATACCCTGTGATCAAAAATCCATTTGAGTCTTTCTGCATCACTCAACCACATTAACTCAAGGTTTTTACACCCGTCAAATTACTTTTAACGCAACTCATAATATAATGGACAATAAAACATAAAATGAAACTCATTCTCAATATTATAGTAAATACAATATATATTTTTTTCCCTTTTTATTTCTAAGGCATTTCTCCATTATTAACTAGCATACTATGCAGTGGCAGGAAAGATGGGAGGGGGGGGGGGGGTACGACATACGAGGACAAGCCAGATAGTTGAGGCCATGACATGGTTGAGTATCTGGCATGTGTCTCAGCCGACTGTACAACCAGAGTGCTAGAGGACGTTGGGGCCGTGCCTGTGACCCACAGAACTGACCCCAGAAAACTAACCGTGTACATTAACCAGGCAGGCGTGCTATCCCTCTCTTAATGTGTAGCCTCCTCATTGCTTACCGATTCCATAAACGTCAGGTCTGTGATCACCGTCTACAATAATATCATTCATTTCTGCAATAAGAGAGAAGAGTAGTGTTCATTAGTAGGGTTGGGCACCGAGAACCGGTTCTAATAGGAACCGGTTCCTAACTTCCGGTTCAGGAACATATTTGCATTTCAATTCGATTCTTGAAAAAAAAAATTACTTTGTTAATTAATACCCTAGTTACAGTACAGCAACCAAATTAAACTGTATCAAGTCAACTGACAATGTGAATAGTATGAAAAAAAAATTAAGATTTAAAAAAAATAATAAAGAATCTCCTGCGAAATAAGCTGTGACCGGTTTTGACCTGCACCTCAAAGAATCGGAATCGAGAATCATTTAGAACAGGAATCAAAATGGAGAATCGGAATCGGAACCGGAATGGTTAAAATCCAAACGATGCCCAACCCTATTCATTAGACAACCGTGGTAAAGATAGGATATTTTCCCAAAGGAACCAAGAAAATAAATCCATGTAGGTTTTAGCCACTTACCTGTAATACAGCACGTTTCTAAGTGAATGTCCTCTTTCAGTTTATGAAACGCTGCTGTAAAACACAAAGAGGGTTTAAGTTTCACACAGCCCAAATGCCATAAATCTTTTTTACAAAAAGTTATGAGAATGTATTAGACAACTAGAAGAAAGACCTCACCCAGTAGGCTAAGGCTGAGTTTGTGAGACGTCTTTGACTCATCATTGAATCCTCCAAAAAGATGGAGCTCAAGTCTAGAAAGAGGAAGATGCCATTTGAATAAGACGTCTTGAGTTTAGTGGGTGTCGGACCACACCTATAGTGGCTATTTTGCTCTTATGTCATGCTCAGATTGGGATTCAATGTGGGAACAGGATGGAAATTAATCCCAACCCGAGTATAACATAAGTCAGGGTGGAAAGGAATCCCAACCTTAGCATTTGTGTGCTTTGATCATGTATACTCACCGTGTGTGCTTTGATAATGTATACTCTCACTGTGTGTGCTTTGATAATGTATACTCTCACTGTGTGTGCTTTGATAATGTATACTCAGTGTGTGCTTTGATAATGTATACTCTCACTGTGTGTGCTTTGATAATGTATACTCTCACTGTGTGTGCTTTGATAATGTACTCTCACTGTGTGTACTTTGATAATGTATACTCTCTCTCACTGTGTGTGCTTTGATCATGTATAGTCACTGTGTGTGCTTTGATAATGTATACTCTCACTGTGTGTGCTTTGATAATGTACTCTCACTGTGTGTGCTTTGATAATGTATAATCTCACTGTGTGTGCTTTGATAATGTATACTCTCACTGTGTGTGCTTTGATAATGTATACTCTCACTGTGTGTGCTTTGATAATGTATACTCAGTGTGTGTGCTTTGATAATGTATACTCAGTGTGTGTGCTTTGATCATGTATACTCTCACTGCGTGTGCTTTGATAATGTACTCTCACTGTGTGTGCTTTGATAATGTATACTCTCACTGTGTGCTTTGATAATGTATACTCAGTGTGTGTACTTTGATAATGTATACTCTCACTGTGTGTGCTTTGATAATGTACTCTCACTGTGTGTACTTTGATAATGTATACTCTCACTGTGTGTACTTTGATCATGTATACTCTCACTGTGTGTGCTTTGATAATGTATACTCTCACTGTGTGTACTTTGATAATGTATACTCTCGCTGTGTGTGCTTTGATCATGTATACTCTCACTGTGTGTGCTTTGATAATGTATACTCAGTGTGTGTGCTTTGATAATGTATACTCAGTGTGTGTGCTTTGATCATGTACACTCTCACTGCATGTGCTTTGATAATGTATACTCTCACTGTGTGTGCTTTGATAATGTATACTCTCACTGCATGTGCTTTGATAATGTACTCTCACTGTGTGTGCTTTGATAATGTATACTCTCACTGTGTGTGCTTTGATAATGTATACTCTCACTGCATGTGCTTTGATAATGTACTCTCACTGTGTGTGCTTTGATAATGTATACTCACTGTGTGCTTTGATAATGTACTCTCACTGTGTGTGCTTTGATAATGTATACTCACTGTGTGCTTTGATAATGTACTCTCACTGTGTGTGCTTTGATAATGTATACTCAGTGTGCTTTGATAATGTACTCTCACTGTGTGTGCTTTGATAATGTATACTCACTGTGTGTGCTTTGATCATGTATACTCTCACTGTGTGCTTTGATAATGTATACTCAGTGTGTGCTTTGATAATGTATACTCACTGTGTGCTTTGATAATGTATACTCACTGTGTGTGCTTTGATAATGTATACTCACTGTGTGTGCTTTGATAATGTATACTCACTGTGTGTGCTTTGATAATGTATACTCAGTGTGTGCTTTGATAATGTATACTCACTGTGTGTGCTTTGATAATGTACTCTCACTGTGTGTGCTTTGATAATGTACTCTCACTGTGTGTGCTTTGATAATGTACTCTCACTGTGTGTGCTTTGATAATGTACTCTCACTGTGTGTGCTTTGATAATATACTCTCACTGTGTGTGCTTTGATAATGTATACTCACTGTGTGTGCTTTGATAATGTATACTCACTGTGTGTGCTTTGATAATGTATACTCACTGTGTGTGCTTTGATAATGTATACTCACTGTGTGTGCTTTGATAATGTATACTCAGTGTGTGCTTTGATAATGTATACTCATTGTGTGTGCTTTGATAATGTATACTCACTGTGTGTGCTTTGATAATGTATACTTGTGTGTTTCATACCTGCCCTCCTTGGGGGGGCTGCTCAGGGACATGACCGCTTTAACAATGAGTGGGACTTCACTCCAGGTGCTGGAGCCATCACAGTGTGCGAGGCAAACAGCTCCACTTCCTAAGGAAACAACAATAGCAAGTCAAGGCGGACAATTTACAGCCTCATAACATCATGCATGCGTTTATGATGACGTTTGGAGTAGTATGCACACAGCCCCACAAGCATTTTACACCAGACTAGTGAAGGAGCGTTTACCTGTGTGTCGAACCAGAACCAGGTGACAGGTGGTAGCATCATCAGCTCCAATGACAGAGACCGAATCTGGGGAAGATGTGAGGGAAGAAAGCATTCAATACCATTATGGACCAGAACTATACTGTACTATTGTATATATATATATATACATATGTTAGAGACTAATATTTTGCTGCATGATTTCATGGCTTCAGGGTTGTGTACGTTAGGATTAAGGCGGAGACGATATGCCATTTGGAAGAATAGATCAATCGGGACAAAATTATCGATAAATATATATTTTTAAAATGATAATTTTTAATATATATTTTTATTATTATTAATTAAACAACTAATTTATGTTTATTTTGCAGGAATTATTTGTCAGTGTTATCTTTAGTGTTACAGTATGCAGGAGGACATCTATAATCCTGATGCTTACCAGAGATGTGCTCATAATTTTGTTTTGTAAATAACTCATTCAGCATGGGGGGGGGAAAAACAACATTTAAAAAGGGCTCATTGACTAATGGGCAGAGTCGCAGAGATTTTTGGACACGCCAAGAATCCTCACATACTGGTACGGCAGTGAGCTGTAGCCTACTGGATCATGTGATGCCGCTCTGTGTTCAATCTCATCCAATGTTCAACAGCCTCTCTGCTGCTACTACATTAGCGTGTTGTGTGATTTTGCAGGTACATTTTTTTACTCATTTGAAGTTGAACTTTAACCACCAGGAGCAACATAGCATTTCTTCACACCGGCGGTGTGCCATTGTGTGGTTTGGTGGTGAATGAGGCAAAAAAAATAAAAACATTTGTGCAAATGTGACGTGCCATAAGAAAGCATTGGTCAACTAAGACCAAACGAATGGCGTAATCAACTAAGAGGTAACAATTGACTAAGGAGGCCCTAGTCCAGACTCAGAAGAAAATGCTGGATGGTGAACAGCACAAAGCAGTGTGGGTGTGTTGGAAGGATCAAATAGCATCATGCATGGAGCTATAGCACCTATGGGCGACATTGTATCCGGATAGTCAGATACAATCTTAATACAAGCCACATGTAATGCCAGGTATAGATGGGGCCATGGATGCATTTTAGTATCCATACTGTACTAGGATACAACTACTCACTGTCAGCAGGGGTTGTAGCAGCAAATTCTCTTTGTTGGACATACAAGAAACACTTTGGGTCAACCTCTAGCAGTGGCTTTGAACGAAATGTTCTTGCATTTTCCTGTGACACAAGAGTTAAAGAAATTAGCTACTTTATACATACAACAGTCACGACAATTCCAACTGGTCTGCACCCCCTTAACAATTGTGTGTATTGAGCCGTACTGTATTGTACCCATTCTGCAATCTGTTAAATAAAGTTCTCATTCATTCATTATCCAAGGCTAGTTTACCACTATACTACTAGTAAATAAACTGTCACTCTGATATTGATTAAAATATTTTGCACCACGACTTTTTAAAGGATGATAATAATAACATGCATGTGGTTATCTTGCCAGTCACTGACCTAAAGTTAGCAAGTACTGTGTTCACCTGTGTAACCTGCAAGGGAAACTTCTAAGCAAGCTAACAGTTCGCTAGCTAGCCGTCAGAAGAAACAACCCACCTGCAAATGGGGATATTTATCGAACAATTCCAGTGTCGACCTTGGTCGTTCGATTTCTCTATTTTGTATGAGAAGAGGCATTTCTTTTGATGGCACTTTAAACTTGACTATTCTCCGTCATACCGACACGAGACTCGAGATATAATAATTAGACTATCTTAACACATTTTCAATAATCAAGCGTGCACTTCCTGGGGTGCTCGTCGTCCTTGTTCCTCCCCTTCTCTTTGCTACTATTTCACGACCACGTCGCCACCTACTGTTAAAACAGGTCTAGTAGTAGCTACAGCACTTAATATAGAATCGAAATTCATCACTGGTTTGTCTTTCGTGTATATTATTTTGTATTTGCATCTATCCCACGTCGAAATTCATGCGGAAGTCGGAGTGTACGTTGATAGTGAGGGAGGGACTTTCACTGGTCTGTTGTCATCTGTCGACATCCATCAGGGCAACAAGGAGTAGGGTATATCTGCAGAGCCGCAAGCCCAACGTCTGGGCGGGGCTTCTACTCGGGCTTGCGGCTCTGCAGATATCCCCTATTGGCAACAACAGCAACAAGGGTTCCTCCCCGTATCCGGCAGCAGCAGCACTTACAAGTAGAATCACGTCCGGTCTATAGATTTTAGCCGTTGAACTAAAAGCGCAAGGAATTACGTATTTCGTTTTTCCCCTCCAAGTTGTATTAACACCAGTTATAAGTTTGACTAAGATGTCAATCATCGTTAAATCAGCCATCTAACTGTACCTCAAGTTGTTGTGCAAGTCCTTCTACGCCTCCATACAAGATCATATCATCTTATCATTTTGTTTTTTATTTGTTATATTATTTTTATTTTTATTAAATTATAATGTCAAATATTGTAAGGAAGGGGTAGGGCTTGATACGTTGTTTTACTTCCCCCTGTTCCTTCTCGAACACTTATTGTATGGAAATAGTCTTTGACTATAACCTTTTTGTTTTTTTAAACTTGTTTTATGTTTCTATGTTCGAGACAAATCAAATATAAGCACGACAGTATACAGAAAATCACTGTAAAAGGTATCATTTACAAGAATAATATTTCTATACTATATAGCCAATATCTATTTTCTATATATTCATTTGTGTTCGTGATTGTAATTTGAAAACCTTGGAACCTTTATTTAGAAAATGATTAACCGGAAGTCCAAACGCTTATACTGCTGCTCGCTTGACGCTGGCGGAGTCGACGACGTGACGCATCCAACAATTGCTGAACAAAATCCTCGATAGTGCGGCATGCAGGCCTAAAAATATTGAAGTTTAGCGTATATATTCAACAGCGTTTTGTTTAGCAAACGCAAGGCTGCCGCTTTATTTGTTAATTGCAGCCAAGACAAACTCTTCCGTCAAATATTGATAACGTTACTAGCTTTTATTTTTCGCCGTCAACATGAGGGGGAGTAACTCGTATGGCGACAGAGAAAGGGACCGTGGTGGACGAGACAGGTAAAGTTGACTAACGTTACTTAAATTCAACATTATTCACTCGGGTTATGCACTTTTTGTTGTTAAGAGTTAGTTAACTAACGTTACTTTACGCTAGCGTGAGATTCTGTCTTTTTTTCTTTTTGCAAGAAAGGGTAAAAAAAAGAATGCACGCGCAAATAATGCATTATACTAGTTCCATTTCTCAGTAGGCAATTTTTCGAGATCAAGCATGTCTATAAAATATACTTGCCTTGGAATGGAAGGATTTGATGGTGATCTTCTGCTCCTAGGCCACGGTTTGGCGGGACCCAGAACAGTCGGGGCGGCCCTCCACCTATGAAGTTTGGGAATCCAGGGGAACGTCTCCGCAAGAAGAAGTGGAATATGGATGAGCTGCCAAAATTTGAGAAGAACTTTTATACTGAACACCCGGAGCTCCAGCGCATGAATCAGGTACAGTACACACACAGCCACCAGCTGGTCCCTGGTGCCCTCGGAGTTCTTCTTTCTGCCCCGAAGCTCCTCAAGCCGCCTCTACTTCTCACCCATCTCCACCTTATGATGTTGTGGGTCTCCCCCAGCTCTTGGTTGATCCTGCAGGAGACTGGTAGAACTTCTCAGGGGACAAGATACTATCATAATCTATATATTACTAGCATCACCACCGATGCTGAAGACCACAGGGTCAAAGTTTCCAATGGTGTTGTCGATGCCTAACATCACAAGGCTTGGGGTGTACCAATAAGAAACACTTGCTATGTAGTCACACAGGTGACAAAGGTGTGTGGGGGGGGGGGGGGGGGATATGTAAGATATGCTTTGATTTCTGAATAGTTGATGAAAGGTTGTTCCAAGGTTTGAGAATTGATGAGACATTGTTCAAGTTTGTGAGTACTGAGTAGTAATGAAAAATGAATCCAAGGTTTGTGAGAATTGATGAGAAGTTGTTGAGCATTATTTCGCCCAAGTTACATCGTTGATGCTTGAGATGTCTGAGCTTCCACGTTAACGTTTTGTTTTTACTTAATAGTGTGTTTTCACGGCGTGTCATCAAACCGGAAGTCGGCCATTTGGGAGATACTGAACGTATCCAACGCAAGCGAACTAACAACTGTTCCTGGTCATTGTTGCTCAAAATGGTCAATTATTGCCATGTTTTTGGCTGTACTAATTGGTCGGACTGGGAAAAGCATTTGGAGTACTTCAGATTGCCAAAAGCTATTACAAATCAGGGAGAAGAGTGCAAAAAAGGAGGCGCTCTCCTTTATCCTCTCCCGTCTGCACAAACTACCAAAGTACCGATCAGCATTTAGATCCAAAAATGTGTACTAGTAGACTATTAGACACATTTTTCAAAAGTAAAGATCAGTTGATCTAGTAGTAACGTTATTGAATCACCTACCTTGGCTTTCACAATACATGTCATGATGACATGTCATCGATGAGCTGATACTGTGCCTCGCTCACCCATCCACACACCATCTGGTTGTAGGCAATAGTAGGCATCCAAACATTTGCAAGATTTAAGGTCTTCATCTGTGTATGGGCTTGGTGAAAAAACGAGGTATAATAATAATTTAGGACCTGCTCAGAGGTCATCAATCGGCACGCATGCGATTCGTCTCTGCGATTAACCTTCCCCCCCCAAGGGCAGCCGGGAGCAGACAGGCGTCAACGTGAGCCGCGCCAGGGGACCAATCCAAGTGCTCCTGTCCGTCTTCGTCAAGGACGCCACAGCGTTAGCGATCTTGTTGTTGTGCATGTTTTTCCATTGGGTTTATCTTATCGGGGGGGAAACCCTTGCGAGCACGGGGAGAACATGCAAACTCCACACAGAAAGGCCTGGGAGATACCCCACCTGGGTAACTGGCATCATGGAAACCTGGTCCCCAAGCGGGAATCGAACCCTGGACCTTCTTGCTGTGAGGCGACAGTGTTTGACCACTACACCACCGTGCCGCTACATAGGTAGTTCACTATGTCGGGATAGGCAATAGAAGGCAGAATTGTCGGGTCGTAACTCCAAGATGAAGGAGCCAGCTCGTACGGATCTTCACCACCTATTAGTCTGAGTTTATCAGAATATCGCGCCCTTTCCTGCTGACTAAGTAGTCCTTCTCTGTAGGTTCTAGCAGCTTCCACACGCTTTCCTGAACATTTCTGTGGTTTAGACATCCTAAAATCCTAAAAAGTCAACTTAAATCAAACATTCAGCGTGCAATCCATTCTGATGTTTAAATCCCAGTATCTCCGCAATGTCCGTGCATCCGGGTTATTGACCAAATCGTGACGTCGGTGCAAACGGGTGATTCTATAGCGAACGTGAGATAATCTAACAAGCGAGCTAGCTGGCTGCTGTCATTGCTAACCGCTAACGCTAGTGGACCAGGGTAGCATATTTCCGGGAACACAAGTATTAATTCTGGACGTTACATCACTGATGCTTGAAATGTGTGAGCTTAGTGAAACAATATGGCAAATGTACAAAACGTTGCTATAATGTAAAATCTCCAGTCTCTCTTTCTTCATCTTTATTTTCTGATCTCCCAGCTGTTGATAGACTGTTATGCTACTTGGCTAGCTAGCAATCTGTACCCAGCATGCCGTTCAGCTGTGTAATAGTTAGGGTCCCGTCTCAATACACTACTCTGTGTAGTTGCCGGTAAAACAAGGGAAATATATTTTGAGACAACTATATTCGCATAAACTATTGGATTGTAGAGTTACTTGGAGGTGCTTGAGTCTACCTGTGTCTACCTTCTCAGCCTACATACTAGCCCTTCACTGGACACCAGGGCAGAAACTAAAGGCTGAGGAGTTAAAAGGACTAGTTTTTTGGAACCTCTGCTGCACTCGGAGCAGCTTTCTTTCCCACTGTGCACTGGGAGTTTTACCAGGGATGGTGTAATAAAATCCCAAGAGAAGAATCCACCAAGAAAACTCAATAAAAAAATAAGAAACGGCTGATGTTAGCTAGATCCAGCAGCAGGTAAAGGACCGATGGTCCATCCCCGCCAACGACGAGTGAATCAGAAAACAATGCAGAGGGTTAACCGTTCCACACAGGGGCACGTCACTCCCAGTCCAGCCCTCCTGTCTTGGCTGGGACGGAGTTGGTGCTCGATTGCACTACAGGACAGGTGTTGACATGGTGCTGACTCGCCAATACCATGTGAGGTGGTTCTGCATTAGACTCATAAATGTGCACAAAAAAACATAAAATCAGCCCAGTACCTTTCCAGATTTTCCGCGAACAGATTCTCACACTCACTTCACTAACCCTAGAATAGCTCCTTTGCCTCGTGGTGACTCGCTAATGTCCCAACAACAACATTCTTGGTTTCATCACATTCATTCCCCACAAGGGCCGCAAAATAAGGACACACTCTCACTCTGTTTGGAACTGTGGTCACAGTTCAACCAGTGACCCTATTGTTTTCTTCCCCTGTATCCAGTATGACATCGATGAGTTTCGCAGAAAGAAAGAGATTACCATCAAAGGCACTGGCTGTCCAAAGGCCATCCAAACTTTTCACCAGGCTCAATTTCCTCGTGAGTATAATATATATATATATATAAACCACTGCTGATTGCACTAATTACATTGATTGCATTTACTTACATTTAGGGCTGTACCAAATGTCATTTTTTTTTAACATTCGAAGCTTCGATTTAAGTATTCGAACGAAGCTTCGAATGTCTATAAAAAAAATTACTTACAAAATCCTCAATTTGAATAAAGTGATTAATCTGATTAAATTAGTTTTTCTTTTATTAAATCAACTTTTTTTAATGAATATAACTCATCAGTTTCGTCAACATAAATAATCCAATAAGGGCACGGTTGGTATGAAAGTGATGGTGATGTCTTATAGTATAATATTATAATATTAGTGTAGCCTAATCTTTAACTGCAACTGTGAAGAAAACCCCCATTGGTTTAAACAGATTGAATAGAAACAAAAAAGTTTTTATTAAAAAATTATAAATTCGAATGTTGATTTAGAATTTGAATGTATTGTCAACATTATGATCGAAGCATTCGGTACAGCCCTACTTACATTACATCTTTTTTAATCTCTTTCTATTATTTGGAGTCTTACCTGGCTGATGGGGACCAACATGTTTTGAATGGATCCAGTATTGTGAGCTAGCTTCAGTATTGTGAGCTAGCTTCAACATGTTTTGAATTGATCCAGTATTATGAGCTAGCTTCAGCCGGCTATCATGAACCGGGCTACCGTAATGTTTTGGTGCAATTGCGTCTGTCAAAGTACGTCAACTAAAAGTGCTGTAGAATGTAGAAACCATCCATCCAACCAACCCACAGAACATGGTGATCATAGGGGCGCCATTCCTTCTGAGCAGCTAATAGTTGTTCCCTCATTTGTTTGTCCCCCCTGGCAGAGAATGTGTTGGATGTGCTGCAGCGTCTGAACTTCAAGGAGCCTACAGCCATCCAATCTCAGGGCTTCCCTCTGGCGCTGAGCGGCAGGGACATGGTGGGCATCGCTCAGACCGGCTCCGGAAAGACCCTGGCTGTAAGGACGCTAAGCTAACCAGTTTGAATGCCTGTTGCACGCAAGCGTTTGAAATATAAAGTATTTATGTCTACATGCAAATCAAACAGGGAAGGGGCGTAAACATTCCAAATGCAGTCGGATATCAGGGTTTTCCTCCTCCTGGCTCAACATCTGTTAGTTGAAACGCCAAGGGCCATCTTCTGGCTCTTGCTCACTTCAGTTGTTGTAGTCGGGTCAATTTGTTAACTTGCTAAAATACCCTAAAGCTTACATTTCATTTTTCTAAATGTTTATTTTTTTTTATTTTTTTTTTAAGCTTTACATTTCAGTCACACTTGCACAAAACCCTTTGGCATACACCTACAGTAGGTGTATGTGGGGGGGGGGTGACAGTGGCTCAGGAGGTAGAGCAGCATACACCTACAGTAGGTGTATGTGGGGCGGGGGGGTGACTGGCTCAGGAGGTAGAGCAGCATACACCTACAGTAGGTGTATGTGGGGGGGGGTGACAGTGGCTCAGGAGGTAGAGCAGCATACACCTACAGTAGGTGTATGTGGGGGGGTGACAGTGGCTCAGGAGGTAGAGCAGCATACACCTACAGTAGGTGTATGTGGGGGGGGGGTGACAGTGGCTCAGGAGGTAGAGCAGCATACACCTACAGTAGGTGTATGTGGGGGGTGGTGACAGTGGCTCAGGAGGTAGAGCAGCATACACCTACAGTAGGTGTATGTGGGGGGGGGGTGGCTCAGGAGGTAGAGCAGCATACACCTACAGTAGGTGTATGTGGGGGGGCGACAGTGGCTCAGGAGGTAGAGCAGCATACACCTACAGTAGGTGTATGTGGGGGGGGGGGGGGGTGACAGTGGCTCAGGAGGTAGAGTCTGGTAATCCGGAGGTTCCCGGGTTCGATTCCCGGGCAGCGTGTCGAAGTGTCCTTGAGCAAGACACTTAACCCCTAATTGCTCCTGATGAGCAGGTTGGCACCTTGCATGGTGTGTGAATGAATGGGTAAAATGTGAGGAACAAATTGTAAAGCGCTTTGGATAAAAGCGCTATATAAATGCAGCCATTTACCATTAACAGCCATGCAGCAACACCCTCCCCAACCATATCTCCGTAGCAGTAGAAAGAGTCTATTACCTGTCCTGCTGCTTTAGCTGCCATCATCCTCTCATTAGTAAACGGTCATGTGTTGGACGTTACGGTCCTTTTGGCTACTTCTCGTGTAACATGCTCATTGCACTGTCCAGCATTAACCCTTTCACTACCACACTACAAAAGGTTAACCTTTCACTACCACACTACAGACGGTTAACCGTCTGTAGTGTGGTAGTGAACGGGTTAACCATTTGGTAGTTGTAGTGAAAGGATTAACATCATGCCTCCCGAGACACGCATCTGGATTCTAGGGGTGCACGATATAGATTTTTTGACCCCGATATCGATACCGATAACTTTCTGCTCCTCAAGGTCGATACCGATAACCGATATATATATTTATTGTATTATTATAATTTTTTTTATGTATATTCCTGTAGTTTTTACCTAACCAGATTTATCATGACATGAGCGTTACTACTATGAACAAAACAAAGCCAAGAGAACAGTTTTGACTCTTCAAATAAAGTGACTACCGGTATATTTATTTTTCCAAATAAATATAATTTGAGTAATTCACAATCCGTCAATGTCATTAACAATGCGTTTCCCTGAACAATGAGTGAACTAAAAACCAACAGGTATTGTGCTTCGTCAGTAGTGATGGGTACCGTTCACATTTGAACCGATACGGTACCGGTACCTCTGAATCGATACCGGTACCCAACGGTACCTTTTTTCCGGTACTTTAGTCTCTAAAAATGTAATCTACCTACCTCAGTTGTAAAAAAAAAAAAAAAAAAAAAATCCAAACTTCAAATAACCACATTTTCGACCGTTTTCGGCTTGCCATTGCCCCGACTGCTTTGTTGCTAAATAAGCATATATTGTGCGTGTGAACGTTGACATGAAAAGAAAAAAGTAAAAAAAAAATGTAAGGTGTTTTTATTTTTTTATCGGAGCTATCAATAATTTTATCGGGATGACGTGATAATTGCTGATATCGGCCCGATAATTATTGTGCATCCCTACTGGATTCAGGGGCAAGTGGAGTAGGGTCTGGATTCAGGGACAAGTGGAGTAGGGTCTGGATTCAGGGACAAGTGAAGTGGTGTCTGGATTCAGGGATAATATCGCTGTGGCCAAAATAATCTGATTCAATAGACATGGTCTGTACACGGTACAGACAGCTGCACAGATGTCTCTGTTGCACTCTGGAGTATACTACACACATCAGACATGTTCTCTGAGCAAGGACAGCTGCATTGTGTTATCTCCACTCCACACTTAAGTTAGTGCTTGTGCCAGCACATGAGATAAGATTATATATATATATTAAGGCTGCAAGTTAACGTGGTATTAACACGGTAATGCAAGATTCTATTAAAGCCACTATTTTTTTTAACTCACGATTAACTTTTTCGAATGATTATTATTATTATTATTTTTTACTAGACTTCACTCTGGTGTATTGATTGATACTCATTGGGCCTCATTCAACAATACTCTTATTATTTGTCTTATATTCTATTGTTAAGAGAACAATAAGAAAAGCCACCGCCACATTCATCAAGCCGTTCTTAACACATTGGGCGCCGGGCATTGTGCCCATCATTATACCCAGCCTGCCAGCACTGTAACCCTATGGAGATGTTTACCTTCTTTGCAGGGCTATAACTTTTTAAATATTATAGCTATATCTGCATTACTATGGCCCATTCAACATCGATTATCTATCGTTCCGGATGTGGGAACGTTATATTTTTTTCATTCATACATTGTTGTGTTAATACAGTCTAGAATATAAGTATGTTTTAAGCTTTTCTGCTGTAATTCCAAAAACGCTAGTTATAGGCTCTGACGCATATGATAGATTATCGATTGGCGTTTCTTTCCTATACACGCTATATTAAAAAATTCAAATGTATATGATCGGTATACATTATGCTTCATCATGCGTGAAGGAAAGGGGGGAGGGTCGTTTATAATTCCTTGATCGTCAGTAACTGCTTTATTTAGTATGGGTTGAGATGTTTGCAGTGAAATGAATAAACAATCGGGCTGAAAATAACGTTATATTCCTCTTACCGTTCGCCGATGAGACTGGAGGAAAAAGATCCCAATTATTTGACGTCGATCTCCTACATCCATTTCCGGTTTGTATGGCGCAATAAAAGCCGAAATCATATTGATTATTGCGTTTAGAAAGCGATCCAAATGCACTCGAGTGTTTGTCTGGATCCACGTAACAAGATATGACTGCCGGAGGGATTTCCTCGACGCACCGATCGCCACTTCCGGTTTTGGCGTGAGTGTAACTCGCCCGACCATCCACCAGGCGGCGGTATTGAGGCGTTGCAATCCAGAGGGAGGCTGGATTAATTATGAATGCCATGGTGATTTTTTTTTATATTGATCCCAAAAACGATTTACGCCGTTGTTGGCGTTCAACGCATGGCTGGCAATAACGACTTATGCCGTTTATGGCGCACAATGTGTTAACGTAGAGTTGTACCGATACCAAATGCCTCCGATACAGCCTAAAATGCTGGTATCGGTATCGGCGAGTACGCTTCAATTCTATGCTCCGATACCATATGATGTCATTTATCAACAACACATGCGGTATCCTCCTGCTGAAAGTGAGCATTATAAAACAAACATGTTTTTAATCGACCGTGAATGAAAGTGTCAATGCTGTTTGTCATTTTAACAGCAGATACTTTCTTAAATGCCATCGTCCCGACAGAGCGGTGTGTGACGGGGGGGCTCTGATGTGTCCGCTTGCTGGTGTTGTTTAGCATTAGCTGAAGAGCTAGTTTTAGCTTAACGTTACCTTGGCTAAAATTGGGACTATTCATAATCCAGCAATAATGGCTGCAGACCTGCAAGCAAAGTACAGCAAGTTGGCAAAGGAGTATTCCAAGGTAAATCACTTTTTCACCAGCAACGTTACATTTCAATCTACCGGTAGCTCACGTTAACTGGCTAACCTAGCTCACGTTAACGTGGCTAACCTAAGTGTCGTCTCACTGATCGACAATTAATGACATAATGCAGACAGCCATACCGGTGACGATGTTTAGCTTTTAGTGCCAAAGGATAAGAGTCTGAGGCGGAGTCTCAAAAGAGAATGTTGAATATTTATTGTGCATTAAAAATCACAACATACATACACATTACTACTAGCCAGAGCCTCTGCTACTAGCTAACTGAACCGGAGCAGCCTGGATAGGAAGTGCAACAACGTATAACCGTTTGGAACCAATGTCCCAACAACTGTTGGGTGGGTGAACTCATTGAGCATAGTTGTCAATTAATGATACTAATACTAATCTATACAATCACCTGTTGTTGAATAAATACCACTACTTTCTAATTATTACTAAAAACAGTATATAAAACAGTATCTGTAGCTGAAAAAAAATAGTTCTATAATTTATATTTCTTTTTTTAAATGTATGCACTGGTATCAGATCAGTATCGGTATCGGCCGATACCCAAAGCTTGGGTATCTGAATCGGATCGGGAAGGAATAAATGGAATCGGAACATCTCTAAAAATCGGTTCTTACCCAGGTCGGTTGCATGATGAATCCCACTCATTCTTAAATTCAAATGCGCGTTCACGCTAAAATCATTTGCATATAGACACGCCCGCCATCTCCTTATAAGGCGTCTGTAAAACAGCCGAGTTTCAGCATCTGATCGCTGTCTGTTCCATTCAACAGGAAACGATTTGCGACTGACTGACTCAAAATGACACACACACATCTCGCGACTCAGTGCATGTGTGTGTGTGTTCCTGTGGGTCGCTCATCGTGTGTGTGTTAATCTGATGACGTAAAGATCTATACTTGTACTTATACGTATGCCGCATAGTGCGAAATAAATCGTTCCAGCAAAGTAGGCTTTGTCAATACTGAACGACTTGACGACGCTTGTCAAGAACCAATCGCTCAGTAGGTTGGGAAATACTGGATCTGTCACCTGTCGTCTCTCTCTGAAAGGTCCCTGTGGCTAAAACCCAGAATTTGTACGAGCACAGAAGAGAGGAGAGGACATGTTGTAAATAATGCGTTCTAGCATCTAACTGTTCTAACAGCAATATATAATCTATTTCAGAAGAAGAACTAAGAAGTTATAATAATAATAATAATAATTATTGAAAAGTTCTGTGTTTATAAAGTCGTATTTGGGGGCAATTGACCAATGGTTTGCTTTCAACCCATGAACTCCTTCCTCTTTCACCTTTTTTATATATATTTTTTTATTGTATCTACTAAAACTGTATTGTATTGTTTGTTTTGTAAAGTGTCTTTGAGCATTAGGAAAAGCGCTATATCTGATGTATTATTAGGAATGGTAGGCTTTTTTTTTATGTTTCTCATCTGGGTAAGAGTTTCTTATCTGGGTAAGAGTGCTCTCGACCACTCTTAGAATTTGGTCTTGCCTGAGAGAAAAGCAACAATAAGAAAACATTGCTGAATCCCAGGTAAGAACAAAATAAGAGGAAATGCTAGTTAAGAACGAAATCTGTTCTTATATCGCTTCATGAATGAGGCCCAATGGCCAGATTAATCGCGAGTTAACTATGGACAATCATGCGATTAATCAGATTAATATTTTTAATATAATTATATATTAGTGCTGTCAACCGATTAAAATATTTAACTCGATTAATCGCATGATTGTCCATAGTTAACTCGCGATTAATCGCATTTTTTTTTCTACCTTAAACTGATCTTTTTCAAGTTCCTAGTTTTAATACTCTTATCAACATGCGAGTCAACAAATGCTTGCTTTATGCAGCCATTTAACACAAAAGAATGACCCTCATGCATTGCAAATTTGCATCAAATTCAAAACCGAGTGATGCACAAAATAACTTAAAAGAAAAGAATAATTTAAAACAATGAATACAGTGTGCATGAAATAATAGGGGAAAGAAAACGTTTAGGAACTTGTTACATTTACCCACATAAGGGCTGAGTAATCACACACCCCCCTCTCTCTCTCACACACACACTCTCCCAGCTCTCTTTCTCTCTTGCCCCTTCCTCATCTCTCTCATCCCCCTCTCTCTCTATATATCACACACACACACACACACACACACACACACACACACACACACACACACACACACACACACACACACACACACACACTTCAGAAACATAGTATCAATGAGAGCATCAATAATAGACCTGAGTGAAGTCTAGTAATAAAAATAAAAATGATTTTCTTAAGTTAATCGTGAGTTAAAAAAAATAGTGGCGTTAATAGAATCGGGCAATAACTTTGACAGCCTTAATATATATATATTAGTGCTGTCAGGTGATTAAAAAAATTTATCTACGGTAATTAATTACAGGATTTGTAATTAATTAATCTCATAACCATTTCTTGCCTGATATTCTATATTCTATAATTATATTTCAAATTGCATGTGTCCGGATGGCAGAATTCAGTACTGTATCTACAAAACCTTGTTTAATCATCTTCCATCTATTAATTTGCTTAGATTTTGCAGGTCTGGTAAATTTTAGCATGGTGTTATTCACAGTCAAAGATTAAAAAAAATTTATTGATATTCTCATTTGGTTCATTACAATTTACCGTACTTTTCGGACTATAAGCCGCGGCTTTCCCCCCCATTTTTCGACCCTGCGGCTTATATAACGGTGCGGCTTATATGTGGACAAAACCCGAAAATCGAAATATTGCTTTTTTTACTGCATTGAAATGTTATTTATCCCTTATTTGCTAAACTTAATACAACTTGTAAATGAGTTAATTCTTGTTATTTGTCCGACAGTATTGTGTCCCAATGGGAGTTATTCTCTGTAGAGGTGGGAGTCATTCTCTGTAGAGGTGGGAACTTAAAGCTCAATATAAGAACGGCCATGCACCACCACCCACAGAATCGAGAAAGAGCAATCAATCTGTCAATCCTTTCCGTGTCCGGGCCGGGTGAGGTTTCCCGTGTTGAGTCAAATTTAAGTCGCAGGCTCCACTCCTTATGGTAATTAAACATTAAAACACATGCAGCTTATAGTCCAGTGCGGCTTATATGTACACATCATTCAATTTAGCTGCTGCGGCTTATAGTCAGGTGCGGCTTATAGTGCGAATAGTACGGTACTCAAGCCTAGTAACACAGTATTTCTGACACTGGGAATACATTCTCTGAGATCCCTAGAATCGGATACCAAGAACATGCAAATGGACAATAAAAAAAAAGCCTGTAAATGTGTATTCTACGTTCTTATGGAATGAATAATGTTTTTATTTATAAAAAAAATAAATTGAGTTAATTTTCATAACGCGATAATTTGCTGTGTAATTAATTAACGCGATAAACTGACAGCCCTAATATATATATTACACATGTAAATCTATATCTTCCTTTTGAATAAAATAGGCTCACACACACAAGGGAGAGAGGGAGACTACATTTAGTCACAAATAGAGTGAAACGTTCACATCAGACAAAGACAAAAAGAAAGAAAATGTTGTAATTCTTTTTTACTGCAACTGAGCTTATTATTCCATTAATATACATTTTCATACTTGATCGATACAGAATTTCATCTTTGCATTTTCCTCTTTACTGCAGTATCTTCTTCCTGCTATTGTCCACATCAACCACCAGCCGTATCTGGAGAGAGGAGATGGACCTATTGTAAGTATACTAGCTATAACGGCACATGTGGCCAGTAACTGTCAAAGGCCCCAGTTATATCTCATCTAAATTATACCCCTAGTGGTGCATTTAGTTGAGCCTGTGAAATTCAACCTGCCATCTGTCTCCTCCTCAGTGTCTGGTCCTCGCCCCAACCAGAGAGCTAGCGCAGCAGGTCCAGCAGGTGGCGTCCGAATATGGCAAATCCTCCCGCGTTAAGACCACCTGTGTCTATGGTGGAGCGCCCAAAGGGCCGCAGCTCCGCGACCTGGAGAGAGGTGAGGATGGGTGTAGACGAGACACCTGATGGACATGTAGTGCAAGTAGTTGAATCCAAGGAGTTTTGAGTATCAATTGACCCATCTCAAACCCGCCCTTTTCTTGATCCTCCAATCACAACCGTTGCTTCAGCATGTGTCTGACTCTGACAATGGTTTTGTATGCAATAAAGCAAGCAGTGCACGGGAGATTTGCCATATCCTCTTGAGAACACAAGTTGATTAATGTTAGCATAGTGCTCATAGCGATTAACATGGCTAACATGAGTGAATGTTTGCTACTCGATATTTACGGTAGGCTACATGTTGTCTTGTACAAATGCAAACCATACACTGCAGGAAATCATAGCAGGAATATCGGCTGAAATATTGGGTAGCAAACATTAACTGACGTTAGTAAAAGCTAAGATTAGCGCTATGCTAATTTTGACCTGTTTCTGTTCAAAGAGGCTACGATAAACCTCCTGTTTGGATGTCAAAGGGATATGGCAGCTAGCAAGCTTATTTAATATTAGCTGCTTTCTTTATCATTATAGATGCAATGGTTATTTTTGTAGTTTTTCTCCTACTCATTCAGCTGACTAATGTAATGTTATATAATTGGCTACACTTGCTTGATAATAGCTATAGGACACAATTTCTTATCACTTCTCATAGTAATTTGCAGCCTATACCATTGTTAGACTATCGGCCTTGTTTATATGTAAAAAGGGAAAAAAAGGATTTATTACTGTGAAAATCTGTTGTCATGAATCAGTCTTAACTCTTAATGCTGTCTCTTATGCGCAGGTGTTGAGGTCTGCATTGCCACCCCTGGTCGACTCATTGACTTTCTGGAGGCAGGGAAGACTAACCTGCGACGCTGTACCTACCTGGTGCTAGACGAGGCTGACCGTATGCTGGACATGGGCTTCGAACCGCAGATTCGCAAAATAGTTGAACAAATCAGGGTAGGAGATGCAGTTATTGCAGCCGTTTGCATTGTAAAGTTAAGATGGGAAGCTAGTCCAAATCAAATAGATGGCTATTTTCAAGAGTTACTGCAAAATCCACTTCCAGGAATAATAAAATAATAAAAGACCTTCAAGCTGCAGAAAGGTGACTTGTGTAGCACTGCACTGCTGTTCAGTATGTTGTGTAGCACTGCACTGCTGTTCAGTATGTTGTGTAGCACTGCACTGCTGTTCAGTATGTTGTGTAGCACTGCACTGCTGTTCAGTATGTTGTGTAGCACTGCACTGCTGTTCAGTATGTTGTGTAGCACTGCACTGCTGTTCAGTATGTTGTGTAGCACTGTTCAGTATGTTGTGTAGCACTGTTCAGTATGTTGTGTAGCACTGCACTGCTGTTCAGTATGTTGTGTAGCACTGCACTGCTGTTCAGTATGTTGTGTAGCACTGCACTGCTGTTCAGTATGTTGTGTAGCACTGCACTGCTGTTCAGTATGTTGTGTAGCACTGTTCAGTATGTTGTGTAGCACTGTTCAGTATGTTGTGTAGCACTGTTCAGTATGTTGTGTAGCACTGTTCAGTATGTTGTGTAGCACTGCACTGCTGTTCAGTATGTTGTGTAGCACTGCACTGCTGTTCAGTATGTTGTGTAGCACTGTTCAGTATGTTGTGTAGCACTGCACTGCTGTTCAGTATGTTGTGTAGCACTGTTCAGTATGTTGTGTAGCACTGCACTGCTGTTCAGTATGTTGTGTAGCACTGTTCAGTATGTTGTGTAGCACTGCACTGCTGTTCAGTATGTTGTGTAGCACTGCACTGCTGTTCAGTATGTTGTGTAGCACTGTTCAGTATGTTGTGTAGCACTGCACTGCTGTTCAGTATGTTGTGTAGCACTGTTCAGTATGTTGTGTAGCACTGCACTGCTGTTCAGTATGTTGTGTAGCACTGTTCAGTATGTTGTGTAGCACTGCACTGCTGTTCAGTATGTTGTGTAGCACTGCACTGCTGTTCAGTATGTTGTGTAGCACTGCACTGCTGTTCAGTATGTTGTGTAGCACTGCACTGCTGTTCAGTATGTTGTGTAGCACTGTTCAGTATGTTGTGTAGCACTGCACTACTGTTCAGTATGTTGTGTAGCACTGTTCAGTATGTTGTGTAGCACTGTTCAGTATGTTGTGTAGCACTGCACTGCTGTTCAGTATGTTGTGTAGCACTGTTCAGTATGTTGTGTAGCACTGCACTGCTGTTCAGTATGTTGTGTAGCACTGCACTGCTGTTCAGTATGTTGTGTAGCACTGCACTGCTGTTCAGTATGTTGTGTAGCACTGTTCAGTATGTTGTGTAGCACTGCACTGCTGTTCAGTATGTTGTGTAGCACTGTTCAGTATGTTGTGTAGCACTGTTCAGTATGTTGTGTAGCACTGCACCGCTGTTCAATATGTTGCAACCGGTCAGTCTTGACTTCTAGAATCATAAGACCAGGATGGATCAGTGCCATCATTAAACCATCATTAAAATGCCTTCCTTTTTATCCCTGGGAGATTCATTGCGCTGTCAGAAGTAGAGCTGTGAGACTATCGGGGCTGTGGCCCATCAGCAGCATATCATAGGTCTGAAGATTGAAAACTCAGACCTCTCCTCTGGCTTGGCAGAGCAGTAAACTGATTCCTCTCGCTTTCTTTCTCTATTCTTTAAGCCTGACAGACAGACCCTGATGTGGAGCGCCACCTGGCCCAAGGACGTCCGCCAGCTGGCCGAGGACTTCCTCAGGGACTACGTCCAGATCAACGTGGGAGCCCTGGAGCTCTGCGCCAACCACAACATCCTGCAGATAGTCGACGTCTGCAATGAGGGCGAAAAGGACAACAAGTATGGAGCCAGTAGAGAGCGATTTAGGACAAGACGGCTGCTATATCTATCTCACTGGATTATTCTATTTATTTATTCTTGGGCTTTCTGTATTTTTCACCCATCCCAATTTAGTCGTTATGCCAATTCCCTTCCTGGTCATTGCGCGCATTTCCCCACTGTCGGCCTGGGGAGGGTGTAGAACTACCACATGCCTCCTCCGATACATGTGGAGTTGCCAGCCGCTTCTTTTCACCCGACAGCGATGAGTTTCACTGGGGGAACGTAACACGTGCGGAGGTTCACACTATTTCCCCCCAGATCCCCTCCCTGCTGAACAGACAAGTAGGAGTCGCAGTTTACAACGACCAGGACACATACCCCACCGGCTTCCTACCCACTAACACTGCCAATTGTATTTAGTAGGGACGACTGACCAAGTCTCTGTGGTGGTAGGCGAGTGCTTAGTCCACTGCGCTAAATAGCCGCCTTTATCTCACCGGATTATAATCTTGCTGTGATCTCTTTGCAGCATGGGTTCTCCCTTTCCCACAGTTCATATTTGGATACATGGGTGTGGATGTTGTGCTTTGAGTGTCCTAATGTGCTCCTCTCCTCCTCAGACTCCTTCAGCTGATGGGGGAGATCATGGCAGAGAAGGAGAACAAGACCATCATCTTTGTGGAGACCAAAAGGCGCTGTGACGAGTTGACCAGGCGGATGAGGCGCGACGGGTGAGTGAATTTAGAAAATGCCAAGTCATTCTATTATAGTGTGGATTAAAGGCCTACGGAGTCCTGTCGGCAGGCTGTCTTGTCACTCTGCATTGTCTTCTAGGTGGCCAGCCATGTGTATCCATGGAGACAAGAGCCAGCCAGAGAGAGACTGGGTACTCATAGGTACGCATAATGCTTCATGGCCATTTTCTGTATGTGTTTCTGCTGATTAGTATCACTCCTCTTGGAATTCCTTAATCTCTTAACCTCTTAGGCCAGAGCCCTATTTTCTGAAATCTGCCTAAAATACATACCTAAGTAGATGGAATATTGCTCCACTTCTACAAAGCCCATTTGCATTATGCTTGGTATCTAGAGACATCTATGGACCTCAGTGAATGTATTCCCAGTGTCAGAAATATTGTGTCTATTACTAGGCTTGCTTAAATTGTGATGAAACGAAGGAGAATATGAATTATGATTTTTCTTTGACGGTGAATAACACCATGCTAAAAATGACCAGACATGAAAAACTGCCACTGAGCTTGTTCAGTACCTTCTTGAGATCACATGTACAAACAATCTAAGCAAATTAATAAAGGGAAGATGATTAAACGGAAGGTTTTGTAGATACAGTACTGAATTCTGCCATCCGGACCCATGCAATTTGAAATATTATAGAATATGAGGCCTATAAATTACCTTATAGCCAACTCGCACATTTATGGATTGGGCCAAATCTTCTCTTTCAAATGGGAGAGTTCAATTTGGATTTAGTATCACCAGGCGTGCATGAAGAACGGAGAATGAAATCTATTGTATGTACAGTAGGTTTTTTATTCTTGAGACGGCTCCGCCATTTTTAAACTGATTTCAACACGGATAGTTGCTAAATGTTCACAATAGGGGAGACTAACTAACTGCTCTCCAATATATAATAATAATAATAATAACTTTATTTGTATAGCACTTTTCATACAGAGGTTGCAGTTCAAAGTGCTTCACAACAGTAAAAAATACAGGCATAAGCGAGCATAAAAAGATAGACGGGTAGAATCAGTGTTTCACATTAGGATCTAGCATCCCAATAGGCTCTCCGCTTACAGTTTTCAGTAACACAAGTAGTAAAAATAGTTTAAAATTATTCAGTTTAAAAATAGTAAAATAAAAATAAAATAAAAATTATAAAATAAAACGGACATAAAAAATACAGGCATGAGCGAGCATAGCAAGATATGGCAAGTGACAACAATGCATAGACATAAGATTACAGTCTGTTCTAACAAACCAAACTGCCATGTATTAAAGTTTACAGACAATCCATGCTGATTGATCTGCCATAAGCAAGTGACATAGACATAAGATTACAGTCTGTTCTAACAAACCAAACTGCCATGTATTAAAGTTTACAGACAATCCATGCTGATTGATCTGCCATAAGCAAGTGACATAGACATAAGATTACAGTCTGTTCTAACAAACCAAACTGCCATGTATTAAAGTTTACAGACAATCCATGCTGATTGATCTGCCATAAGCATAAGATTACAGTCTGTTCTAACAAACCAAACTGCCATGTATTAAAGTTTACAGACGATCCATGCTGATTGATCTGCCATAAGCAAATCATAGTGTTTCACATTAGGATCTAGCATCCTAATAGGCTCTCTATTCAGTAATACTCCTGTAATTCAAATAATAAAAATAGTTTAAAATGATTCAGTTTAAAAATAGTCATAAGTAAGAAGTAAAAAGTGCAATAACCGACGGACATAAAAAATACAGGCATGAGCGATAATAAGAATAGTTTAAAATGTTTCAGTTTAAAAATAGTCATCAGTAAGAAGTAAAAAGTGCAATAACCGACACATGAATTTGATAGGCAGTGTAAAAGAGTAGGCAGGGTAAGAATAAATACAAGTTGTGTCAGGATATCCCTGATATTTCCTCTTGCCACTAGGTGGTAGCAGATATCTATCAGTGAAATGCCTGAGCAAAGAGATTTTAAGCTGTCTTTTAAAGATGTCTAGCGAGTTGGCTTCCCTGATGTTTTGGGGTAGTTTGTTCCATAGTTTTGGGGCATAGTTGATAAAGGCTGCATTACCGATATGCCAATAACGTTCAGTTTTGTGGTATATAATCCTGAGAAATAAGATTTAAAAAAAAAAGAATCCTACACAAGTAATTAGCTTGAAGGCAGTTAGAATCCGTTAGGTAGTGTAGTTCTTCGAAATTCCAATGCTCATTGAGAGCTCTGGATGTCCTCTTCTCATAATGCCTACAATCGTCATCATTCAGCGACGGCCGCTAATTCAAAATGGCGGATATCCGTGATAAATACAACACATTTCAAAAACTAAATCTCACTAATAACACTTTAACCTATTGATAAACAAAAATAATGCTGAAAATATACACTGACTGCTGTTAGGCATGGTTAGGATGTTTACTCTTGAAAAAACTCTTTAACTCTTTAAAAAAAACGATAATTGTCAGACAGTCTAGAGAGAAGGATTTATGACGTGATGTCATTTGCGGTTGCGGACCGCACGGGTGGAAGAGGTTAAGGTTAAGAGCGTAAGAAGTAATCGCAGTTAATTAATTGTTGGCGCACATGATTAGCTCAAGTGAACGCTTTGGATGTGGAAAGGGTTGTGCTTATAACTTAATTAGTCTTTTAGTATTGATTGGTGTTTTTGTGTGCCCCTAATATTTAGTTTCTTTCAACTTTCGATCCTTTCAACAGAATTTCGGAGCGGCAAAGCTCCGATACTCATCGCCACAGATGTGGCCTCTCGTGGTCTGGGTATGTCTCCTCAAAACACGGCACACAATGCATGCTAGAGTCTTCACGATACCAAAACCTTTTACTATATACCAATACCAAGTTTAGTATCACAATACTCTATATATGGTAGAAACTATACTTGAAACTGAAACATTACTGATTCAATACTCTGTACCTAATAGATCAGAAACGGAATGTCTACAAGGGTTGAGCAAAATTTTTTTATTCACAGATGGGGTTGTGCCTTTTTTTTCTACTGGCCGATCTTTTTGACACTATAGAGTCACCATAGTTTAGAAGTGACATGCACTTCGGGAATTGTAGCTAGTAGCTCTATGCTATTTAACTAAAATGAGACTACTTACGATACAGTAGGCCTGACTTTATGCTACATGTATCATTTCATTTATCAGATCACAATCCTGCTAGCTAGCTTATTACCTAACCTGTCATGTTTTGTACTCCTTGGAGATGCATATGTACATTGCATATACACAGTATATGCATATGTGCATTCTTATACAGTATATGCATATGTCTATTCTTAGTGCCTGTCACTGAGGTCTTTGGCAAGGTTTTAAAGTGTTTCCTCTTGCACAGCACTGTTTTATAGCACCTTTTGCATGCAGGCTTCGTTACGTCAGTGTGTTCACTAGGGGTGGGACAATACATCGATCCAGATCGATATATCGATCTATTATCAATAATCAAATAGGATCGACGCAACGTAAAAAGATCGATTCATATTGCGATACTCTTATTTTGAAAATCCCCGCGAGTCATATCCACCGGCGCCCAGTATTGTGAAACTCCGTGTACACATTACAGCAGTGTTTGCGTCTGCTGTAAAGCACTACAGAGCGTCTATTTTGCGAGCAGATATAAGTCTGTGCAGTTTTTTCCCCGCAACGGGTCAAATGCATATAACAGGCGTTGCATCGTCGCCATTCCTTTATGCCAACGTCGCGTTAAATATCTAAATGAACGTCGCGTTGGCTGCTTAAAAGCTAAGCAGCTAACCGTGAGAGAGAACAGGAGAGTGAAGAGGGGACTTGGAAGGAGGAGGGGTGGGGGCTGTGGGGGACTGTGTGTGTGTGTGTGTGTGTGTGTCTGTGTGTGTCTGTGTGTGTGTTAAAGCTCAATATATAAAAACAAAAGTGAACAGGAGGTCTATTTGTATTAAAAACAATAGATTGTTTTTCATTTAAATGTCTGGAAGAGCTCAAAAATAAATACATCAATTGATATTTCCGTAGCCTTTTTTTTGTTGATCTAAATGTGACTGATTGTGTTAAATGGGCACATAATATCGCCTCATATCGATCGCAGGCACCTGAATTGAATCGTATCGTGGCAGACTTTGTGATATCGGCAAATATCGTATCGTTGTCCAAAGAATCGATATCGTATCGTATCGTGATGAAACTGATGATTCCCACCCCTAGTGTTCACCATCAGCGTCGGCTCTGCGGGCAAAGTAGTCTCACACTAGACTTCGGCAGCCCCTGTTGATAACTAGTACGGGGCGTGTGAAGGTATTATCTCTGAAGATGACATGTTGTTGTCAGTAGTAGTCATGTTGAGGCAGAGGCATTGCTTCTCTCTCACGGAGTTGATTTTGATTTGATTGTATTAACGCATTGAGTGCCACGCCCCTTTGACCATATATGGGCTAGAGTGCCAGTAAGGAAGTCAATGGGAGGTCGGGGAAATTTGGGAAGGCTTAAACTATATCTTAAATTATGGCTATGGGGTCTAAAACACCCTTCACTTATCAATGACTTGCTTGCAGTCAACATGTACGAAACTGATTGTTTTTTCATTGGTACATTTCCGTTTTATACCGTTTTGAATACGAGCATAGTTTTGGAAAGTTCTAGTAATTCCAGAGAAATTCCGCAATAATAGCTCTTTAGTGGAATACACAAAACGGCAAAGCTCCGATACTCATCGCCACAAATGTGGCCTCTCGTGGTCTGGGTATGTCTCCTCAAAACACGGCACACAATGCATGCTAGAGTCTTCACGATACCAAAACCTTTTACTATATACCAATACCAAGTTTAGTATCACAATACTCTATATATGGTAGAAACTATACTTGAAACTGAAACATTACTGATTCAATACTCTGTACCTAATAGATCAGAAACGGAATGTCTACAAGGGTTGAGCAAATTTTTTTATTCGCAGATGGGGTTGTGCCTTTTTTTTCTACTGGCCGATCTTTTTGACACTATAGAGTCACCATAGTTTACAAGTGACATGCACTTCGGGAATTGTAGCTAGTAGCTCTATGCTATTTAACTAAAATGAGACTACTTACGATACAGTAGGCCTGACTTTATGCTACATGTATCATTTCATTTATCAGATCACAATCCTGCTAGCTAGCTTATTACCTAACCTGTCATGTTTTGTACTCCTTGGAGATGCATATGTACATTGCATATACACAGTATATGCATATGTGCATTCTTATACAGTATATGCATATGTCTATTCTTAGTGCCTGTCACTGAGGTCTTTGGCAAGGTTTTAAAGTGTTTCCTCTTGCACAGCACTGTTTTATAGCACCTTTTGCATGCAGGCTTCGTTACGTCAGTGTGTTCACCATCAGCGTCGGCTCTGCGGGCAAAGTAGTCTCACACTAGACTTCGGCAGCCCCTGTTGATAACTAGTACGGGGCGTGTGAAGGTATTATCTCTGAAGATGACATGTTGTTGTCAGTAGTAGTCATGTTGAGGCAGAGGCATTGCTTCTCTCTCACTGAGTTGATTTTGATTTGATTGTATTAACGCATTGAGTGCCACGCCCCTTTGACCATATATGGGCTAGAGTGCCAGTAAGGAAGTCAATGGGAGGTCGGGGAAATTTGGGAAGGCTTAAACTATATCTTAAATTATGGCTATGGGGTCTAAAACACCCTTCACTTATCAATGACTTGCTTGCAGTCAACATACGAAACTGATTGTTTTTTCATTGGTACATTTCCGTTTTATACCGTTTTGAATACGAGCATAGTTTTGGAAAGTTCTAGTAATTCCAGAGAAATTCCGCAATAATAGCTCTTTAGTGGAATACACAAAACACGTTGTCATTTTTCGGCTGATTCATGAATCCTATTCAAATAAACGCTAGATTATCGATAGTATATGTGTACTTATGCACGCTAGAGAAGCGGGCTGAAAATTTGTCCTGGTCAGCGCTAACGTCATACACACACACACAGACACGCTGCGATGGCTGAGAAAAAACATCTGATTAACCAAATACTGGTCAAATAGAGTCCTTACCTCACATCAGATGTTCTGCAAAAAGATTAATCCAATTCCTGATCGCCATTCCAATTATTGATCGCGTTTATTGATCCAACATTATAGTCCAAAACACATAATCGAAAGCTGCTCCCAGCCTCCCCAGTGAATGTGGTAACAGATACTGCTTGCCAGAGAAGGGAAAACCCCGGACCGGACTTTTTTTCTTTATTTTTTTTTATCCACTTTTTCTCCCATTTTCTATTTTTCTCCCATCCCAATTTCGTATATCGTCCAATTCAACCCTCCCCTGTCTCGAACGCTGTTTCTTGCCTCCCACAAGCCGACTGTAATGTGGATGAAGCCATACATAGCACGAGTCCCCTCCGATACTCAAGGTAGCAGCCGTCGCATTTTTTCACCTGCGCAGCGCGATCTTTCAGCGTCGGGGGTCTGCGCTTTGGAGGGACGCCGCCCCCGTCGCTTCTTGATTCTACTGCGCAGGCGCACCAACCGACCTGTAGGAGTCGCTGTCCACAACGTCCGATCCCCACCCATCAGTTTCCCTCCCCCTAATACTGCCAAATGTATTAGTACGGACGACCAGCCAAACTGAAAGCAATGTGGAGCGCTGGGCTCGAACCCAGCGTCTCCAGCATTGGAGGTGAGTGCCTTGCCCACTGCACCACCTAGCCGCCCTACCAGCCTTTTTTTATGTGCCATACCATCTGGGAGACGATAGGCGGCGGTATTTTGCCCTTTTCGAGCTCAGACCCATTCCCAATGATAATGTCAGGCTAGGTGGATGAAAAATGAATGGATATTGCTAATAAAAGCAAAAACGAGAAAAAAAACGAGAACTCGTCATTGGCACTCAACGCATGGTGAGTTAACACGACTAATCTCGTTCGATGGCACTCAATGTGTTAAGGATCCCCATTAGCTGGTGCCATAGCAACCAGCTAGTCTTCCTGGGGACCACACACAAAAAAACATACAAAAACAATTATTATTGCAAAAACAAAATGATTTAAAAGTCAGTACTTGACACACAATGCATAATGAAACTAACAATTAAGATGGCTAAAATTACATGGAAGCACAGAAACGGAAAAAAAAGAAAAGAGAAAATACTTTACAGTGTTAAAAACAATTTAAAGGTCCGGTGTCTTATAAATGGCCCTTTCCAGTGTTTAGCATTGTTTCCAAGCAATGGGGGTTTATATCAATGGGGTCTGTTTCTCTAATTCTCATTTTGGCTCATCAGTCTAGTCTCGAGTTCACAAGATCTTCCCTCACTCAACTAAGCCGTTCTGATTTGACTGTTTTGCTGACGTGAATAAGGCACTGGTTGTAGTCACCGCCCACAATCAACAATTCGCTCAACAACAGAGCAAGTGGAATTACTTCCTCAAACGGGTTGACGTGCGCAGGTGCCGACAGAGAATCAACTATTTGCTCAACAAGGAGCAGTGGGAATAATGCAGTGCATTTTACACACAATCGCAGTTGAGCCGCTCACAGCGCACACGCACGCACGGAGCGATGTATCCTCTCTCCCTCTACCTGCATTTTACACACAATCGCAGTTGAGCCGCTCACAGCGCACACGCACGCACAGAGCGATGTATCCTCTCCCTCCCCCTCTCAACCTGCATTTTACACACAATCACAGTTGAGCCGCTCACAGCGCACACGCACGCACAGAGCGATGTGTATCCTCTCTAGGGATGCTCGATATTGGCTTTTTTACCGATACACCGATATTGTCTAACTCTTAATTTCCGATACCGATATCAACCAATACCGATATATGCAGGGTTTCCCCCCCCCAAAAAATGGAATAATTTCAGGTAATTAACATTACATATCTCTTGTTGTGGAATTAACACAACATTATGCATACTTTTGACAATAAATAAAATCAGAATTTGTTCTTACTTGCTTGGGTAAATAAAGGTTATAGAAATGTTTTTTTTTTTTAAACAGATACAGATATTTTCCGATATCACATTTTAATGCCGATAATATCGGACATCCCTAATCCTCGCTCTCCCTCTCTCGCTCGCTCGTTCTCTCGTATACATGTATCACGCTGTGTGGGTTACTGTCACTCAAAGCGCTTATGGGCGGAGCCCAGCCCAAAAACAGCTTGAAATCTTGAAGTGGAAAAATGCTGCTTTAGAGTAATTGATTAGAAATAGAAAACAATGAATTTTTTTGAAAAAAATGTGTTCCATAGACTAACAGGAATTGTGTAAAGTTGCCCAAATAGTGAAAGGAATAGCAATGCATGTCCCCTTTAAAATTATTTTAGAAAGTGAATCTACTGTAAATGCAGCAGAGGTTTTGAGGCAGGTTATTCCAAAGAGTTAATGCTCTAAAAATAAAATATCTCCTTAAAGTATTGGTTTTAGGACCTGGCAATTCAAGCTGCCTACTACTGGAACCTCTAGTGTAATGCTCATGCACAGTATTACTAAAAACAATCTGTTTATGTATAAAAACAGGAGTTTTACTGCTCATGATCAACTTGAACAGCACAAGTATATTAAAAAAGACAATCTATTTTCAACGTTAAGCCAAGAGAGGTGGGCATGCATACGGCTCACATTAGACCTTAGTGAGCAGCCCAGTACCAACCGTGCTGCCCTGTTCTGGACCACCCGGAGTTTCCTGAGGTCACCACTGGCAGCAGATGACCACATCGCAGTCAAGATGACATAAAACTAAACTTTAAGTGAAATGAATCAAAGCTCAGGCTGTATCAATGGGGATGAGTGCCCCACTGCCCAGGCGCGTGTCCCCTGACCAGACCATACATGGCGCCTGATTTGGCCTACCTTGCTAGTACTGCCACCTAGAGGCGATTCAGACAAATGATGCATCTCATCCTCTCGATCACTTATGCCGGAGACACATCTGACCTAATGGTACAGAATGTGGGGAAATTCTAATACCGAACTGTTTTTAAAAAGTACCCAAGTTTCGGTATACCATGCAACATTAATGCATGCATGTACATGTCCAATGACTTGCTGCATGAAAAATTATACTGTTATGTACATAATGCATCCATAACACACATCATTGCCATAGATGTGAAGCGTTCTCAGTGATTGAACTGGTATTACACAAAGGTGCAATGCCTGTGAGCTGCCACTAGGGGCAGAGTGGCTAACTGAGTGGGTGAGTTGGTGACAAAACAAATGCATGAACATGAACAGATGCACTAGTTTTCAGCTGCATCCAGTGCTGACCCAAAACGCATAATATGCACATGTGCCTACACCCACACACAGGTGCACACATAAACACATGTGCCTACACCCACACGCAGGTGCACACATAAACACATGTGCCTCCACCCACACGCAGGTGCACACATACACATGTGGCTACACCCACACACAGGTGCACACATAAACACATAATATCCACATATGCCTACACCCACACGGTTGCACACATAAACACATAATATGCACATGATTGTGCCTACACCCACAAACGGGTGCACACAAACCCTTGTATGTACAGATGCATATACACAAGGATAAAGAGAGAGTTGGATGGATAGGTAGATGAATGATTAAAAAAAATAAAAATAAATGGTGCATTCCCACACGTGTACAACATGAATCTTTTAACAGTATGATACAGAGTACAGACTCGTGGACTCGAGTCACGAATGTAAGGACTTCAGATTCGACAATCTTAAAAGGCTTGCAACTCGACTTTGACTTTTTAACACAAATGACTCGTGACTTCACTCTGACTTGAGCCTGATGACTTGAAAGACTTGATACTCTCCCCAAGTCCAAAATGTGAAAAGCGAGTCGACTTAATTTCCCTGATTACAGTTCCACTTAGGACCTTTTAGATCAGTCAGCCACCAACCAGTTGTGCAAGCAGATAAGGAAGTTGTGTGTCGGTGTCAAATCATCTAAATCAGCGGTTCTCAAACTACGGGCCGCCACCCAAAGTGGGGTCTGCGGGTAGGTGACAGTGGGGGCATTACATTTAAAAAATAAAAATAAAGACCAAGAGGAAAAACTAACTCGGATTGAGTTTTCCACCTGGCAGCTGTTTGTATTTGCCATGTCTCGCCCAGTACCAATTCCAATACACATCTCACTACATCCTGCGCATGTATAATCGCCACGTCTGGTCTTTTGTGTAACCTGAAGCGGTGCCGTGTGTTCCAAATGCTGGCAAAATAGACGCAGAATCTAGTGCTATTTTTTAGCTATTTTGCTTCCATAACATGTCTTCCTTCAGACTAGTGGAAAGGAAATGTTCAAAATACACATTTAGATGTTTATTTTACTACACTTTGCCATGCTGCGCCTGTAGATTCAGCCTAAATTCAGCGTGGTCGCTCTGCCCAATATCATGTGAGGCACTGTTGTAGGTTGGCTGGTCTGCCGTTCTGCAGCTGGATACTACGTGAACATGGTCATGTTTGTTGAATTAAATTTTTTTTTTTTTTTAATTATTTGTATTTATTTTTTGTCGATCCCGATCTTCGGAAAATCACGTGATCGTGAGAGTGGAGCAAACGGATCCCAGTTATGTGGTGGGGATCGAGGCGATCCATTTCCGGTTTGTATATTACCGGTACTAATACACGCCCAAATCATGTAGATTATTGAGTTATGGCAAAGATCCATATCCACGGTGTGTGTATTGAGTCCCGCGACGATAAACGAGTGGCCGGACGGAATAGGGAGACGCACCGGGATCACAAGAGATCCACTTCCGGTTGCAACTCGCCGATCAGCCACCAGGTGGCAGTATTGAAGCGTTGCAGAGTTGTGCTGGCTCACACAGCATCCGACAAGGCTCCGTGAGTGAAATATGAATACCATGGCGAAAATATGAAATTATGATCAGAATCACGTCGTTATTGGCAGAATTCGCATGAACTTGAAACCCGTTGTACGACGTTATTGGCGGGGAAAGGGTTAAGTGTGGGGTCACCAAAAACATTTTCCTAAATAAAATGAGTTTGTGGTATAAAAAGTTTGAGAACCCCTGATCTAAATTTAATATACTACTAACTATTACTCTGTAGGCTTTACAATTTTGAAATGGCATTACATTTGTAAAGAACACATTAGGACTCAAAACAAGTTTCAGACTTGTGACTTGCAAAACAATGACCTCTGGTATGATATATCCATGATTGAAAAGTTATCATACATAATAACATCAAGGTTAGTTAAAGCTGAGCTCCGGGTTTCAGGTTCAGTATTGTATCAAAACGATGATTTTATTCAGATAATATACAACTGGTAAAAGCATACAGCATGGCTTTAAATTGGAACTCTAAAGGTAGTGTGGTATCGACCAATAGAAGCGGCACTGATCTGGTGATGAAGGACGAAGTGCACAACCACATCACCATACGGTAGTAGGACCCCTGCGTATTGTAATTCAACCACATCACCATACGGTAGTAGGACCCCTGCGTATTGTAATTCAACCACATCACCATACGGTAGTAGGACCCCTGCGAATTGTAATTCAACCACATCACCATACGATAGGACCCCTGCGTATTGTAATTCAACCACATCACCATACGGTAGTAGGACCCCTGCGTATTGTAATTCAACCACATCACCATACGGTAGTAGGACCCCTGCGTATTGTAATTCAACTACATCACCATATGGTAGTAGGACCCCTGCGTATTATAATTCAACCACATCACCATACAGTAGTAGGAGGACCCCTGCGTATTGTAATTCAACCACATCACCATACGGTAGTAGGACCCCTGCGTATTGTAATTCAACTACATCACCATATGGTAGTAGGACCCCTGCGTATTATAATTCAACCACATCACCATACAGTAGTAGGAGGACCCCTGCGTATTGTAATTCAACCACATCACCATACGGTAGTAGGACCCCTGCGTATTGTAATTCAACTACATCACCATATGGTAGTAGGACCCCTGCGTATTATAATTCAACCACATCACCATACAGTAGTAGGAGGACCCCTGCGTATTGTAATTCAACCACATCACCATACGGTAGTAGGAGGACCCCTGCGTATTGTAATTCAACCACCTGCGTATTGTAGTTCTGGATCAGCAGCTGGACACGTCTGCAGCGGAGGCCTCTGGCCTCCAGGCTCCTCGTCGGTACACACACACACACAGGGAGGCCCTCTGACCTCCAGGCTCCTCGTGGGTTCACACACACACACACACACACACAGTCTGTTTCTTGTTACTGCAGTACAATACTTCCTTCGACGGGGCTCTTTGGCACGCTGCCTGAAAGGGGTGGGGGGGGGGGGGGGGGGGGGTGGGTGTAGGTGCTCCTTCATTAACCCGCTCTGATGTCTCCTTCTTTTGGTGTCGACACAAATACAAATGAGTATTATAGCGTTTCTGCTAATATTTTACACTATACATTCATCCACATAAGAAATAACCTAGTTTGAATTCTATATATTTTTATGTCAGCAAAGGGCTGTTTTGTAGTCTGTGGAGGAGTATTTAAAATAATTCCAGTTGAGTTGTCTCCCAGGTCCACCTTAAAAATAAAATAAAAAAATAGACCGAAGAGCTATTCGCCTCTGATGTGTTTGCAGGACAGATCCGGAGGTGAGCAGTAGAAGGTTTTGTTTTGCCAAGCTTCCCATGACTGTATCCTTGTTCTTTCTCCCCCCTCTTCTCCTCTCAGGGTCCTGCAGTACATGGCAGCTGTAGCAGGCAGCCAGTGCGGCTGCCAGTACTGGAGCTTCGACCCGCCTCCCAGTCACGTTTAAAAGTAGAAGCTTGGCTAGTTTTGAAGGATGAGGCCCCCCCCCCCCCCCCCCCCCCCCATTCTAGTACCGCAGAGGTCTCCCCACACCCACCTAGTGTCAGAGAGTAAAGCCAGCGAGCTCTCTCCTTGGGACCAGCCTGAGGGGACCTGTATGTCTGCCTACCCGTCCGTCCACAAGGCAGACAGACAGGGGGGACAGTTAGAGGGGCTCGTCTGGATCCAGTCCTGGCCGGTGTCTGAGGAGGGTCCTGCAACGTGGCGAGAGCAACCGAACCGGCCACTGTGCGTCTCTTGGGGTTAAAAAAAGGTTCTGCTCCCGTCCGACGTTGCTGGTGTGCGCAAAGGGTGAGGGGGGGGGATAAACGGTCCCCCACCCTCCTGCCCAGCCCCTCCCGATCAACCAGGACTGTTCTGGGGGTGACGGACTACCCTTGTTAAAACACCTTGAAAGGGGTAAGTACCTCACCACCCCCCGTTCCCCAACTCCTCCACGAGCTCTCTTCCATCCTGCCCCGTTCCTCAACTCCTCCACGAGCTCTCTTCCATTCTGCCCCGTTCCCCAACTGTTCCACGAGCTCTCTTCCATCCTGCCCCGTTCCCCAACTGTTCCACGAGCTCTCTTCCATCCCGCCCGTTCCCCAACTCTTCTACGAGCTCTCTTCCTTCCTGCCCTGTTCCCTAATTCCTCCACAAGCTCTCTTCCATTCCGGCCGTATTATAGTCTCAGCGCAGAACAGGACTTTCCCTGCTAGGTAAACAAGATTGTCCCGGTCCACTTGAGTGCTTATCACTGTTGAGGCCACATTGATATGCTTGTTATTTGGCAGGTTATGATATATATATACAAATGATTGCCTCTGTTACTATGGAAAATGAAGGGGAAGGGGGAGACTTATTTATCAGACTCAGCAGTGCTGCTGTCAGAGCCCCACGTCTTTTGTAATGAGAAACAGACTCCTATGTTATTTGTACCAAACCCATAAAACATGCCAATGTCCAACCTTGTCCATAAATTGAGTGTAAACATTAAGAAGCCTGAACATGTAAGTTCCCTCGCATTTAGATGTCTCCGGCTACAGGTCGAGTGAGCTCGAAACACTGAAGCCACTTTGGGGTTTGACCGGACAATTTCTCACTGTCTTAAGTCAGCCAACATTTTTAAGCAAAGATGAGATGTGTTTTCACACCTATTTTGATATGTGGCTGTTTTCATGGTTCCTCTTTTGGCAGGTAAGTGGTCTATTTATATGTGCAGTAATCCAAAACATTATGATGAATAAATACCAGCTTCATGCTTATCCATAGATATTGCATTTTAATTTAAGTATATAGAGCAATACTAGTTTAAATCAACCAGATAGCCTTGTGGAAGTGGAATTATAATATAAATGTTTCTTCTGACTCTTAATTTCTGTCGCTTACTGTTTGAAATCATCTTTCTCCCATGCTGCCAAACCCACTTACCTACGATTGAAAAGATGTGGAGGATGTTAAGTTTGTCATCAACTACGACTACCCCAACTCTTCTGAGGATTATGTCCACCGTATCGGACGCACAGCCCGCAGCACCAACAAGGGCACGGCCTACACCTTCTTCACCCCAGGGAACCTGCGTCAGGCCCGGGACCTGATCCGAGTGCTGGAGGAGGCCCGGCAGGCCATCAACCCCAAGCTGCTTCAGCTTGTGGGCTCAGGCCGTGGAGGCGGAGGCGGAGGGGGTAAGGACTCCTGGAGCTTTTATACCTGCTCAACTGAGCTGAAGTTGGCCATCCAGTGCAGATGTTGGAAATTGAGAGTTGGTTGTATAAATGTATAGATATAAGATATTAGATACACATCATCTTAGATACACATCACGGGTTAAGGAGGATAGGAAACTAGACAATTCCGCGGGGGAAAAGTGTGGGTGATGCCTGTGCACCGCCGGCCAACGGGAGAGGGTCTCTCGTGAGTCTCTACGGCAAACGGTTCAGAGGATGCAAATAGGGGGTGGTACTTAAGCATAGGGGGTGGGGCAAACATATAGTTTTCATTGCAGAGTCCAACGAACCCTCGTGAGTGTCTAGGACAAATGGTTCAAAATATAAAAAAAAAATAGGCGGGACCTAAGAATAATAGGGGGCGGGGCAAACATAGACCAATGAAAGAGAATATCCCTACTGAGTACAATGGCGGACCTGCAAGTCTCTACAACAAACTGTTAAAAAGAAGAAAAAATGGGGAGTGGCCTAGGATTAGGGAGCGTGGTCAACATGGACCAATGAGAGAGGATATCTCTACTGGGTAGTGGCACAACCCGCAAGTCTCTACAACATATGAAATGGGCTTGGCTTCCGAATTGGGGCGTGGCTTCAGAAAGGGCGTGATTAACATAAATCAATGAATGAAAGTCGGTACCGAGTTGATTGACACCTTCCATAAGCATGTGTGTGTCTGGTTTCCCTGTGAAAGTAAGGCTCATTCATGTGCCTGTCCCTTAACTCATTCCCCGCCATCAACGAGTATACTCGGTATTGGCCGTCAATCGTTGGGTGCCAACAACGAGTATACTCGTTATTGGATCGTTATTTTTTATTCGCTATTTCCATTAATAAATCATCCAGGAAGGCTGTGGTACTGTGTGGCAATGTGTCTGAGATCGCAAAGGTCCAATACCGCCGCCTGGTGATATGCGGCCGATGTCGCACTTCCTTTGTGACTCTGTGTAATGACTCTGTGTATCATTGAAAGTCATCCGGGTGGATTTTTCTAGTAACGTGGATCAAGATCTTCACCCGATCGCATTGAATCGCTTTCGGGACGCCCGATTAATTATGCTGTGGGGGGTTATGGCGTGGGCCAAATGGACATACGATCTAGCAGATGGCAATCAAATAATTGGAATATTCTTTTTGGAATCTCATCTGCCACGCAATTTAACGTCAATTTCAGCTTGGTTGTGCATTGTTTTCATAGCCATCGCCCTGATCAGTGTATGCTGTTGTAATAACGAATGCCGTTATTGACAATCAATTCATCAGAAACACCCCCCCCCCCCCTTTCTGCATGCATGATGGAACATAATATACCGATCATATGCATTTGAATTTTTTATTGTAGCGTGTATATGGACGAAATGCCAATGGATTAAGTATAATATGCGTCGCAGGCTATTACTAGCCTCCCAGGAATGACCCTAGACCACTCTAAAACCATACTTATATTCACCACGGTATAAAACGAGAATGCATGGATGGAAAAAATATTCCTTTTTCACATCTTGAACGATAGATACCATAGTATTTCATATAATATTGCATACAATTTAATAGTATAGTAATATAATAGCATATAATATTGCATATAATATTTAAATAGTTATAGCCCTGCAAACAAGGTGAGCGACTCCCACCGTTTACAGCGGTGGCGGTAGCTACTACAGGATGAGGCTAATCCGTGGCATCCAATGAGTTAAGAAAGATTTGTTTTTTTATGTACATATGTGTCAATCAACTCGGTTGGACAAGCCTTAATTGATTCAAATCCTAACTGACACAAACCCATCCTCCAATGCATTTGAATGAGGCTGCACTTCTGTCACACTCACAAATAAATTTTTTTCAATCAAATCTTCACTCACAAATAATTAAAGCAAAACGATAAGAGATGAAGCTTCGTTTTTTGAATATGAGCACTTGAGGAAGTTTATTATGAAGGGTTATGTGCGATAATGTGTAATTCCATCGACAATTGTGGCGATCGGAAGACGAGGGAAGGAACGGTGAAATCACAGATTTCAGCTAGTGGGAGAGTCCATTGGTGTGTATGTGGAACATAGCAAATAAATGGCCATAAGTTGAGAGAAATGTCCAATTCCATTTATTTGGACACAGTTGTGGCATCGTTTTGATGTGTTTTTTTTTTAACTTTTTTTTTTATATCGGTCAAATTTAGACCAGTGTCGCAATTTACAAAAAAATAATTAAAAATAAGCAGCACTCTAGTTTTTTTTTTTTCCACTTTTTCTCCCATTTTCTATATTTTCTCCCATCATCCAATTCAACCCTCCCCTGTCACGGACGCTGTTTCTTGCCTCCCACAAGCCGGCTGCAATGTGGACTACGTCATACATAGCACAAGTCCCCTCCGGTACTTGAGGTAACAGCAGTCTCATCTTTTCACCTGCGCAGCTCGATCTCTCAGTGGCGAGGAGTAACGCGTGGGAGGCTCACGCTGCCCCCGACACTTCCTGATTCTACTGCGCAGGCGCACCAACCGACCTGTAGGAGTCGCTGTCCACAACGCCCGATCCCCACCCATCAGTTTCCCACCCCCTAATACGGCCAATGTGTATTAGTACGGACGACCAGCTAAACTGAAAGCAAATGTGGAGCGCTGGGCTCGAACTGACGAGCCGAGCGTCTCCAGCATTTTTACGTGGCGAGCGCCTTGCCCACTACGCCACGTAGCCGCCCTCGCAGCACTCTAGTTTTGAACATTCCGCTATTCATTCCTATGGACCAAAATTGCCCGTTTAGAGTCTATTTGTACCCAAACGGTGCGGTGAAACTTTACAAAAAGTAATAGCAACTTGGGCGGCCGGGTAGCGCAGCGGACTAAGCGTCTGCCTACCACCGCAAGAGACACTGGTATTGAATCCAGTTGTCAGCGGTGCCTCCGGCTTGGTCGGTCATCCATACTGATACAATTGGCAGTGTCAGCGGGTGGGAAGCCGGTGGGGTGTATCCTGGTCGTTGTAAACAGCGACTCCTACAGGTCGGACAGGGCGCCTGCACAGCGAGGGAGGGAACTGGGGAGGGTAGTGTGATCCTCCCACGTGGTACACCTCCCCAGTGAGAGTCCTCGCTGTCTGGTGAAAAGAAGCGGCTGGCTGTCTCCACATGTGTCGGAGGAAGCATGTGATAGACTTCAGGGCTCCCTAGACCGGTAAGTGGGGGGCAAATGCGCGCAACAGCCAGGAAGGGGAGGGGGGAATTGGCATAACGACTAAATTGGGATGGGAGAAAAATACAGAAAAAAGGGAGGAGAAAAAGTAGATAAAAAAAAAGCAATAGTTGGACCGAGCCGGTCGTTTTAATACCTTACACTTGTGTGTGGTGCGAAAGCTCTGGGAGGAGTAGTCGGACAAAACGGCGGAATAATAAAGAGAATAAACAATAGATTATATAAGAGTGTGTGTGACTGGCTTTGCCAGGTCACCCACACTGACTGACACGTGATGTGGTCGATTTCTGAGCTACAGGGTTCTCTTTGTTCAAGGTGGCAGAATGCGTTACCGTGGTGGTGGTGGTGGTGGCGGCTCCGGCGCCAGCAATCCAAACACAATGTTCCAGGACACGTGTGATCGGCGCATGCAGTCCGGTGGCGGTGGCGGTGGCGGTGGCGGTGGCGGCGGCGGCGGCGGCGGCGGCAGCGGCGGCAGCGGCAGAGACAACCACGGCAGCCGGGACGGAGACCGTTCATCTTCCTCCTCCTCTTCCTCCTACCGGCCCCGGGACGGCCAGAACCAGGGTTATAGTGGGGGCGGGGGTTTCAGTTCTCGGGGCGGAGCTCAGTCCAGCAGCAGCAGTGGGGGCTTCAGTTCTCGGGGCGGAGCTCAGTCCAGCAGCAGCAGTGGGGGCTTCAGTTCTCGGGGCGGAGCTCAGTCCAGCAGCAGTGGGGGCTTCAGTTCTCGGGGCGGACCTCAGTCCACTATCAGCAGCAGTGGGAGCTTCAGTTCTCGGGCCGGACCTCAGTCCACTATCAGCAGCAGTGGGGGCTTCAGTTCTCGGGCCGGACCTCAGTCCACTATCAGCAGCAGTGGGGGCTACAGTTCTCGGGGCGGACCTCAGTCCACTATCAGCAGCAATGGGGGCCATGGTCAGTCCAGTCAGTCAAAGGGTCTGTTAAACCAACCCCCTCCATCAGCAGGGGGGCCCAAGCCCCTAATGGCCCATCAGTTTGTCCCACAAAAAGCTCCGCTCATGGGATTCATAGGTCAGCCACCATACCCCTTCGTTGCCCCACCCCCTCCTCCTGCCAGGAAGTAGAATTATCAGGTAGTATTAGTTACAAGTGCTACTCAGGATGTTCATGTTACACATGTGTTCCTTTCCTGAAAGGATTTTTTTACTGTCCTCTTATTGACTCAGGCAATTTAGGAGGTAAGGGCTAATTTTTTGTATTTGTAGAATTTTTTTTATCTTAAAAATAGAAGCGTACACTAGAGGGGAAGTGAACCAAATAAACACGCTATACATTTACGGCTGGTTATTGAAACATGATACTTTTACGGTATCCATCGAATTACTTCTAATCGGTGTAATCTGTCAGTGAGCCAATAAGCATTTTTGTTCCAAGATATAACATTTAGAAATGGGATGACTTGTCATTTAGAGTAGTGATTGTTAATAGCTGTAAATATATAGGAAAAAACTCTTAGCTATCCCAATAAAAACGTTCATGCATTGAATTTTAATGGAACTTTAGATATTAGGTTTTCATTTACTGTAGCTGTAGATTGTAATTTTTGTTATGCATGCCCCTTTCATTTCTGTCCCCTAGAATTGTAAGAGGATGGAACCGTGTCGCCACTACAAATGTTTGAAAATGTCTTCCCTCGTTGTCACTGGGAGACTAAATGCATTGGAAGTAGCGTCTCTCCCAGTGGCGAATAACTTCACGTGAGAACGCTGTGACCGATCCTCATATAATTCTAGTTCTAGTCAAATGTCTCTAAAATCGACGTCATTGTAATCATTTCGTAATCTTTTCTAGAATCCTTGGAATCGATTGAAGCAAACTACTTGTAGTACACTTTCATAATCGGCTCATACAAATTGTGTTAAGGTCTCTTCGAATACAATAGTGTTATGGAGCAAATGTGGGGCATATCTTGTGGTGATTATTATTAAATGTACTGCCGTGAACGCTCTGTAGCCTAGATATTGAAGAGGTTAGCTTATACTTAGAAATTGTCCTGTTTTTGTAAATGTCAACAATGCTATTGTTCAGACCAAAGGCACTGCACTGTCTTCATGCCAGTTCTGCAGGTGAAACTGATGCCAGTAAAGAGATAACATTTCTCTTTGCTGTGTATCTGAACGTCACTGGTGTCTCTCTGATCTTACATTCACATGCATTATTTTTACAATGCTTCATTTCATACTAAATAAAAGGTTTTGATGAAAACTTTGTGTTTTTATATTCTGCTTTGCGAGAACCCAGCATTGACGAGTCAGGTTAAATCCAAGAAGAATAACTTTATTTCCCTTGGACATATTTGCACTACATTCTCCATTTCCCAGCAATATTTATTTGCTCTTTGCATATATTTTGTTTTGGCAAATATACATAATTGCATGAACCTTTTATTTACAAGGACAGAACAAAACATTGTAATGTGGAAAGGAAGCATTGACAGTATGGTTGGGATCAGTTCACTTCCAAATAAAAAGCAATTTCATAACTTAGAATCCACGCCACTTGCTGCACAATAAGATGTTCCTTCCTAAAGTTCCAATTGAAAGTTCATGTCCCTCCAAGCCCACAATGAAGACGATGTAGTTACATGTGAATGGTCCCCCTGTGGTTGAAGGTCTGGGGCTATGCACATTATATCAATGAATAGAAGAGCTTGAATAATTTGTTTCACAAGACCTAGGAGACCATCCTATTTAAGTACCATAGAAGCTTTATGAATGCACATTCTAGGTTTGGCAGCTGACCCCAAAAGTGAAGCACCTCAACCGAATTCCCATTTGTTGCACACATCTTTGCACAACTTCATCTTTTGTAAAAGGAATACATTAATGGATAATATGAACACAACTGAAACAGAAATAGCATCAAACAAACAGTTCATTTGTAAATAGATAAAGTAAAAAAAAAAAGAAAAGTTAAATAATGAACTTTCAGCTCAGGCACGTACGGCAGATTCCGACTGAATGTCAGCACTGACAGCTCAGGACTAAACATGTCCATTAACAGTGGAAGGTAGAGGGGGGGGAATGGAAAAGAGGGGATGTTTTCATGTGCAAAATGATATGGAAACGAGTGCATCATGCAACTTCAGGGACTAAAATAATAACGTGTTCCATCCTCTTATAGAATGGCGAAAAGTGCAGAAATAAAATGCTTTTTTTCAGGTGCAGAGATTGAACATCCTTCACAGAAGACTGACTGGATTCATTTGTCACTAAAACAAATCGGATTTGCATCAACAATATAGCTACAGATGATAAAATACAATACTTGGTGTCTAAACAATGGACCAAATGCATGACGTCTGGCAGCATCCTGGCTCATCCCATAGTGCTATGTAGCATTTCCAGTTAAAGATCCCCTCCAGGTCCATTTTAAACCCTTCAAATGTTTTCCATATTGAATAACAATTATGTTTTTTCCACCAAATTGTTCAATAAACCACTGAAAATGGCTTAGCAGCATCTCTACACCTTTACCTTCATTGAGAATCCAAGGATCTATCCATTGATATTTTACCAGGAATTCCAAAAGGTCAGCAGCTGATCATCTTTCAAGACACGTCAATACCTACTCTGTTCTGTGTAAAGGTGTCAAGTTATAACATATTGGACCATGAGAGGTTTTATGGGTTTGACCAATGGTGATTATCACACATGCAACTCAGATTTCAAGGAAGGGAAACTAATCTGTATAGTCAAAGTCATTCCTCCAACAGGAGTTGACAAAAACAGTTGAGTGGAGGGGATCTTTAAGTCTGCTATTCCACTTTTCAGAATATGGATGCAAAGTCTGAAATTACCAAGAGTTGGGGTGGGGTGGGGGGGTAATGACTTTAAACCAGGAAACTCAACTGCATGCTCCTGGTCCATTTGTACAGAGAATGCAAACCAGTCGGACACAAATGCACACATTCCGTTTTAAAAGGCATGACTTGATCTCTCGGTAATCACGGATCGATTCCTCCGTTTTGTCAGTTCATTCAAAATCATTATAGTACAGCAATGTGTTGGTTTGATTGTATTGGGAATTGTACGAAGCAGGAAAAGACCAAACCAAGTAGAAAAGAAACGGTAGGATGATCAAACAAGGATAGGAATGGTGCAAAGGAAGGCATGAGGTAGAAGCTGCTTCCCAAAACTAGTTTTGGATGAATTCTCCCACGCCCAGTCTAGCTATTTATATGTAAAAAGACCATCTTGCCCCTGACCAGTGATTGGGGGGCAACTTCAACCTACAACTAAAGGAAGCAGTTGACGGGAGGTTGTCCGTCTCTTCAAAGATTCCCCCACGAGTCTGGAGGGGGGAACTGTTCTACATCACCGGATTCGTCGTGGGATCTGGCTCCCAGGTTGAATGTGAGCTTGTACCGCAGCCGCACCTTGTCCTGCAACAAGATTAGATTCGATTATTGTCATCATACAGCACAAGTACAGTACAACGAAAAGAGGTTTGGCATCCAACCAGAGTGCAAATGTAACAGTAAAGTTCAATAGTAATATACAATGTACAGGTGATTAAACTGGGTATAAGATATATAAATGAGTACTACTGAGTATAGTGCTAATTTGATCATGTATGTACAGAGTTGTAGTATTAATATGTACAGTGATACAGGTATAAAGACACTGGTAGTAAGTCATACTGGCCAGCAGCATAACTAGTAAGAGTAGGTCAGGGATATGTACAGATGGATATAGTATCTATCTACAGATATGTAAAAAGGATTACATGCAGGTATGTACAGACAGATGTGGATATATACAGTACTCGAGTTGAGGGGGGATGGCATCCCCCCTGAAATAAAAACGGTCAATATCATCCCCCTTCTAAAACGGCCATCCCCCCTTCCCATCAAAGTATCAGAATGTTTATAGGAGGGCCATCCCCTCCTCAGTCACGAGAGCACTCGCAAATATGCTGCGCATATCACTGTCAAACGGTGCGCGTCTCATGCCACTGTCGGTCGCTTGATTGACAGTGGCACGAGACCACTGCACAAGACCCGCGAAAATATCAGAATGTTTCATAAAAATTCCCACGGTACTACCGTACTGGCCATACTGTCTTGTGACAGCTGGTTATGGTCATCAATATCGTAATGGCCAAACGACCAGGACAGCACGATCTAAGGGTCATGTTTAAAAAGGCAAAAAAGTATATAACAGGTACGTCAAGTGCACGATCATAACTTTAGTTATCAAAGGTGGAATCTCTAGACATAAGCAATGAATGAGTTTAAAGCTAAGCTACGTTTTTCTCTCTTGTTAGAAGAGGGATCACTTCATCAGTTAGATTTGATTTGATCTTTATTTATCTCGAACATTTTCAACCATAAACACACACATTTGTAATAAAAAAAAAAAAACGAAATAAAATACAAATAAAATTAAATATATCTTCCTATGGAAGCAATAATCAACATAGCTCAAGACAAATGGCTTTGTTCGAGAAGGGACAGAAAGAAGCAAAGCTTATCTGGTCCTGCCCCTTCCTTACAATATCATATTATTATGTAATAATAAGTTTATCTATCAATAGTTAACTAACGTAGCTAGCTAAACCTTGAGGATTTGGATGTCTTTAACCAGGCTAGCATTTGTGTCAGCTAATCATCAGAAAAATATGAATTTGCCCCCCCCAATAATATGTGCTATCAAGAGTAGTGTATCTACTCCCACTCTGTAATTCTAGTTTCGAAATACTCCTAAAAGCTTCATTTGCGTATTTAATTCATTAAGATTTTCTACCGGGGGGACGATGCCCCTCTACTCTGCGTCCCCCCAAACTTGTCATGAGATCTGCAGCCCTGACCATCCCCCCTGGTTTTTTTTCACAACTCGAGTACTGGATATATATATGATATATACAGCATTATTGTACATGCTATCATACAGAGTTATATGGACTAGTATAGTATGAGGTAGGTAGTTATGATTATTATTATGATTACAGTGTAGGGCAGTATGGGTAACAGAGCTCAGGGTATAGGCATTGGAGTTTATATGGCATCATATAGTTTTCTGAGTGACATCGAGGAAAGGTTGGAAAAAACAGACTGTTCAAAACATAGGCTTAACTTTGTAAATTAACCCTTTATCTGCCAGGGATTATTCTGATTTTATACCGTCCTCTGCCAGCTCTATTTGTCTATGCCGATGTTCCCCTTCTTTGCAGGGCTATAACTTTTTAAATTGTATTGCTAAATTGACATTACTATGGCCCATTCAACATCAAGTATCTATCGTTTAGGATGTAGCAACGTTCTACTTTTTCATTCACACATTCATACTAAAATATGGTCTAAAGTATAAATATGTTTTTATCGTTTTCTGTAGCATTCCATAGAATGTGAGTTATAGCCACAAATACATATATTAGATCATCAAATGTAGTTTGATACCGATTGACGTCAGATAATAATCAAACACGCTGAAACTCACCGCGGCTTCCTCTGACCGAAATATCGCTATTATGGGATGTTGATATATGCGATATGCGTCCAAATCATGTTGTTTATCGAGTTATTTGCAACCGATCGATGTCCAGTGTATCAAGCTGGAGTCCCGCTAGCGATAGCGAGTGGCCGGACGAAATATGGGTGAGCACCACTTCCGGCGTGTCACTTCCGGTTTTGGCGATTCGCCGATCGGCCACCAGATGGCGGTCTTGAACCGTTGGAGAGTTGAGAGGAGATCTACAGGAGATCTCAAGTCTCCGTGGGTGAAATATGATTGCCATGACAGATTTTTGAAATATTGATCTCAAAGACGCTGTACGACGTCATTGGCAGATTACGCATGGCGGAGAATGACGTGTTAAGTCGTCCTTGGCGATTAAAGGGTTAAGTCAACTGGTCCCCGACATTGCTGGACGTTATTTATTTGGAGATATCGACTGCTTGTGTGGTTGGGGTGGGACGAGCAGGTATTGATTTGTGGACCGCTGCGGCAGAGGTGGTCAAGAGCGCGATGTAGCGGTGGTGGGGTGTTGGTCCTGGGGGATCCGGCGGTCTTGGGGGAGGGGGGAAGTGGGGGAGGAATTGTCTAATGTATTGTCTAATGTCTTTTGTGTTGTTTGCAGTGTTTTTATTTTCTACTTGGTCTGTATTTATTATTTCTTATCTTGTCATTATCATTATTACTGTTGTTATTGTTGATGTTGATGTTGTGTTGTAAAAAGAAAATAGAAAAGAAAAATATATATGTATATAAAAATAAGTAACGTAAATTAAGTCCAACCGTGGCAGATAAGCTAGGATTTGAGGCAGTGGTTTACCTGTAGAGGGTTGGCAAGCAACAGGATCTGTGTGATCGCAGCTGGTGGCAGGATGGGGTTGAAGGCTGGGAGGTCAGTACCTGAAGGAGGTTGGAGCTTCACCTTCATCACCTACATTGTGCACACACCCAGACAAAGATCAACACGACTAGGGATGCCTCCGAATAATCAGCCAGTCAACAGACCTATATACTGTATCATAATATAATATTGAAAGACTGGGGTTGAGGTGAGTTGTAGAAGAGACAGAGAGGGGAGACAAATATTTGATGAGAGGATTTGTTAGACTCCAAGCTCAACAAATCCAGGTATTTTACCAAATTGGAACCGGTTCCAAAACTAACAACAAACTAATGGAACTCAACCCGAACTGGGAATGTGCTACTTAATCGTGCCAAGTGAACAGAAGAACACTAATAAGAACCTTTGTTTAACAACCATACATTTCAGTACATTTATCTGTTTCATTTACAAATCAGATGGCACATAATGTCATTCGAATTAGGGCTGACCTTCGATTTTCTTTTTTGGAATTCGAAGCTTCGGGGCCGAGATTCGATTTTTTGTTCAACTTTGTCAGTGCTGTAAAGTTTAAACCTTTTTAAATCTTAGACAAACTAAACACTTTGCTTCCATGAAATATTGTAAGCCGTCATTTGAGGCTTTATAAAAGCAGCACAATGAACACAAATCTGTGTCAGTGCCGAGTCCGACCTCATCTTAAATAACAAACAGCATTGCTTGTTGTAATTAACAAAGAGAGGCAGAGTTGATTTTGCACAAAAAAAATTAAATAAAAAACAATAAAAAAAAATGCATATATATATATATATTTTTTTTTTTACATAATCGAATTTTCTTTTCATATTCGAATCCCATGCCCATCGAACGAAGCTTCAAAGCTTCGAAGTATTTAAGACGGCCCTAATTCGAATATCACTCAACTAAATGTTCGACTTTGTCTGAATCCGATTCAACCAGGCAAATGGCTCTTTTTTTTTTTGAAACTTCATTTTTTTAGCGTTTATCGCTTTTTCTGGTCAAGCATGACCGACAGAAACAGGTTGAATGGGATATAGATCAGGGGAAGACACTCTGAGAAAATACGGCGAGTCCGGGAGTCGAACTCGTGTACCCCAGATCCGTGACGCGCACGGTTGTCCCCGACGCCGAAATAGCGCCGAGATACGCGGTGAGCTACTGGAGCTCCCCGGCAAATGGCTCTTAACACATTAACTGCCACAGAGTTTCAGCATCTTATACCATTCTCTGCCAGTACTGTAAGTCTATGGAGATGTTCACCTTCTTTGCAGGGCTATAACTTTTTAAATTGTATTGCTAAATTGACATTACTATGGCCCATTCAACATCGATTATCTATCGTTCAGGATGTAGGAACGTTTTACTTTTTCATTCACACATTCATACAAAAATACAGTCTAGAATATAAATATGTCTTTATCGTTTTCTGCAGTAATTCCTAGAACGTGAGATATAGGCATAAATGCATATATACATTATCAAATGCCGTTTTTTTTGCCGATCGACGCTATATTAAAAATGTCAACTGTACATGGTTCTAAACGTTATGACTGATCATGCGCGGGTGAACGGAGGGGGGGGGGGGGTGTTTATAATTCCGTGATCGTCGTTAAATGATTTATGTAGTATGGGTGATATATAGATCAGAGCAGTTTACATCGATAATAATAAACAAAAATGCTGAAAGTCACGGCAGCCTCCTCTTACCGTTGGGCGATGATACTGGAGCAAACAGATCCAAGTTATTTGATGGGGATCGAGTCTATCCATTTCCGGTTTGTATAATACTAATACACGCCCAAATCATGTCGATTATTGAGTTATGGCAGCGATCCATATCCACGGTGTGTGGCTAGAGTCCTGCGATGATATGCGAGTGGCCGGACGGATTTAAGAGACGCACCGACATCGGCAACCGGCAACTCGCCGATCATCCATCCATTGCAGAGTTGTGCCGAGTCCCACAGCATCAGACAAGGCTCCGTGAGTGAAATATGAATACCATGGCGAAAATATGAAATATGATCAAAATAACATCGTATGCCGTGGATTGGCAGAATTCGCATGAACTTGAAACACGGCGTACAACGTGAATGGCGCACAAAGTGTTAAGCACAATAAATCAGGAGCAATTATTTATAGAAAGATAATAGACAAGATTGGATGAGAATGAAACATGGAAAGATGGTAGCAGTGAAGAGAGGAAAAAGCAGATTCACTGAAAGACTGGTGATGATTAAGAAGGGGAAGTGAAAGACTAACTACAGAAAGAACTGTGAGAGACAACTTGAACACCAGAGAAGAAGAACTGTGGGGGACGAGACAACTTGAACAACACCAGAGAAGAACTGTGGGGGACAAGACAACTTGAACACCAGAGAAGAAGAACTGTGGGGGACGAGACAACTTGAACACCAGAGAAGAAGAACTGTGGGGGACGAGACAACTTGAACACCAGAGAAGAAGTACTGTGGGGGACGAGACAACTTGAACACCAGAGAAGAAGAGGAAGGTTCTTTACCTTCGGTACAGCTGATTGGAAGCGGATATTTGTGACTGGAACAGGGGCGGAGGACAACATGGATATGATCACCACCAGCACATCAGGCCGCGATGGAGGACAGTCTCGGGCAAAGTGGAACAGAACCCGCAGGCTGTGCTTGTCAAATACAGTCACCGGTAACAAGCTGCCTGGAAGACAAAGACAGACGAGGAGATGGAAAACATCACCGGGGACGATATTGGATGCAGTGATTTAGTAATATTCCATTCTCACAGGTCTTGTAATTGTACATATTTCCATGGATCCACGGCCCGGGTTATTCCATAACATGAAAGCACTCAATTTACACAAGCCTTCAGATAACAGCTGCTTGTTGGGCTTACAGGGTTTGATGGATTCCAGAGGCACCGTCACATCAGCCAGGGAGATGTCGTTATGAGGAGGGACAGCAGCAGGTGCCGGGACAGGCTTGGAGTTCAGGAGATGTCCAGGCTGCTCCACGGAGAGGGCCGGGCTGAGGTTTGGAGTGGTGGTGGTGGTGGTGGTTGTGCAGGGAGCAGGAGTAGAGGCGGCGCTGGACTTGGTCTGGAGGTCTCGTAAAGTAAGTTTGGAGTGAGGTTGGAGCTTGTCCCTGTGTGAGAGAGAAAGCGAGAGCAGGATGTGATTTGGTGCTGCTATGTATTCTACTTCATGATCTAACAGAAATTATAGTCATACAACAAAATTGTATAACATTTTAAGCAGCCACAGATTCCTTTTCTTGGCTACGATAATGCATTCAACTTATTCATCAACGCAATAACAGATAGAGTAATACTCTAGGTCAGGGGTTCCCAAAGTGGGGGTCGCAACCCCGAGCCGCAGTGGGGGGGGTGGGGTCGCCAGATGATAATTTTTTTTTTATGCAGTCAGGCCACTGAACTTAGAAGCAGGCCAGGCCAGTGTTTCTAGTTGCAGCAGCGCAATAGTTAGATCAAATCAAATCAAATCAAATTTATTTATAGGGCCCGACAACACACGTTAATGTCCCCATGGGCCGTACAGGTCTTCTTTAAACAAGTCAAGAAGACAACATAACAATAAGTCAAGAACAGAACAAGAACACCATAGGGTCCAACATTTTTTTAGATGAATGCAAATAAATGAAAGAATGCAAGCACTCCCAGACATACCCCACGCGAAGGTAAGGAAAAACTCACTAAAACCTAACAATAGGGAAAAAAAGCTCCACAGGCAATGTGGAGGAGAGAAACCTTAGAAGGGCCGTTCAAGGGGGGATCTCCCTTCTTAGATGTCGGTGATAGTAGTGTTGCAGACGGACAGTTGGTAAGCATGCACTCATGTGTGTGGTGAAACACAGATGAGTGCATGCAATAGCAACTGTACATTTTGAAAAATTAAAGATAGAGCTAATAGCGATAGCAACTGAACATTTTGAAAGATTAAAGATAGAGTTGATAGCGGATCTATTTGAGGCACAGGGGCGGCGCAAGAGGGTCACGTCCTCCCCGTCTTAGTCACGGGACATTCAACACTCTGGTCGTTGCTCAGGGACAGCCATGATGGGGAACATCATTTTTCTAGATGGGGAACAACCAGGAGATCACTGCAACTCACACAAGTTGGAGAACTATCTCTCTCTCTCTCTTGCTCTCACACACACACAAAGAGAGCCGCATGTGATTGGTGGAGGCGGGACCCTTACAAAAAACTGTTGTTGCTAATCATTGGCAGTGGCACATGCTAGCCTGTAATAATCCCCCCCAGAAAAATCTACTTTGCATTTGATATATTGCAAATATATGCCATCACACACACTGGCATTTAAAGGGTTAGAATTATAAAATGAATATGTGGTGTTATGATCAGTGCTGAAGTTGAATAAAAGATTGTATTTTTTTTGTGCTGTCAATCGATTAAAATATTTAACTCGATTAATCGCATGATTGTCCATAGTTAACTCGCGATTAATCACAATTTAATCGCATTTCCTTTTTTTTACCATAAACTGATATTTTTCAAGTTTTAATACTCTTATGTGTTGTTGCTAATCATACATATGCTAGTCTGTTTTTTTAACAATAAAGGGTACAAATAAAAAAGTTCCTGCACCAGAATGCAGGAAATGAAGTCTTTGTAACAAAAGATTTCCTGGTGGGGGACCCCCAGACCCCCTGCTTAAAAAGTGGCCTGACTGGGGCTATATTTTGCACTATATTTCCTGGCCTGAATGATTTCCCCAGTCCGGCCCTGGTTAAAAGCCTTGAATGCTTATTAGTGTGTGTGCGTTTGAACGTTTGCATGTTCCAACCATACATTTCCATTTATAAAAAAAAATATATATATTATAATTTAAAAAATATATATATATTTTACCTCCTATAGCTCTCTGACACCGTTATTTGGGGGTCGCGGCCTGAAAAGTTTGGGAACCCCTGCTCTAGGTAACAGAACACTGTTTAGGTCAGTGGCTAAATATGCCTCGTTTTATAAATGTGTATTGATAACATAGTGCTGTAATAAAACTTTCTAATAAATATGCATGATCAAGTTCAACAACATGTGCTTTTATTTTGATTCCTTAATTCCACATTGAAATTACGCGATACATTAAGTTTGGGGTCGCAAAAGAAATCCTAAATAAAATGGGGTTGTGGTATAAAAAAAGTTTGAGAACCCCTGGTTTAGATGAATGTCTATCCATCCCATATGGCTCCAGTATGTTCAAAATTCAGCTGCCAGGGTTCTAACCCGCACCAAACCCTGGCAGCACATCACCCCCATCCTCATCCAGCTCCACTGGCTCCCCATCAAATCCCGCATCACCTACAAAACCCTCCTGCTCACCTACAAATCCCTTCACGCCCTGGCACCTCAGTACCTCACTGACCTCCTCCACCCCTACACTCAGTCACGGTCCCTGCGATCCACGGACACTGGTCAGCTCTCCATCCCCCGAACCAGACTGCGGACGTTCGGGGACAGAGCTTTCAGTGTGGCAGCTCCCACCCTCTGGAACTCCCTCCCCGCAGAACTCCGCACCACCCCAACTCTGGACTCATTTAAAAAACTGCTCAAAACCCACCTCTTCAACCTGGCCTTCAACCCCTAACTTTCTCACTTTATATGTATGTGTTGTGTCTGTCCACTATGTTTGTTGACTTGTTATCTCCCCCCCCCCCCCCCCTTATGTAAAGCGACCTTGGGTCCTTTGAAAGGCGCTATATAAAACGAAGTATTATTATTATTATTATAGCATTACCATTTGACCTGCTGGCTTTCCGGGGGTAGTGACTGCTGCAGCAGGGTCTTTCCCAGCATATCCAGCCCATCCATGGGTTTTGGGGGAGCAGCCACGACCGCTGCTGCTGAAGCCTGGGGCGTCAGGGGCGTCAGGGCCACTGATGGTAGTAATACTGCAGCAGGGACTGCTGCTTCCACACTGTCAGAGGTCTGGATACAATCAGTGCAGTTAGTGAGTGTGTGTGTGCTGTGATTTTTCTATACTTTCTAGAAGCTGTGTTTCCCTGTTTGGAGCCCCAGAAATAAAACTTTTTGTGTGTATTGTTTCCCTGCCAACCTGCCGAACCCATCTGGTAACCCCAGGGGGGGGGGTGTCTTCTCTCCCTGCCAACAGATCTTTGTGTTCACGTATTTAAGGCTCGGAACGTCCCATTTACAAACGGACAGTGTGTGCTGGGATACTCAGGGGTAGGATGGTGGGCGATACCGTTTTTCCATTGAACTCGCATGACATCGGACGGTCCTCACGAGCATAGATAAACACGTATATGCGTGTGTGTGTGTGTGTGTGTGTGAAAGAAGTGGTGTAACAATTAGATCAGTGTTTATGCAGGTGTGCACTCTCTCACAACTCACCTGAAAAGTGTTCCACTCTCCCAACTGAGGGGTTTGGCTGGAGTTGGGCATTATGTCATTCAGTCCTTAGAGGTCAGCGAATAACACAGGAGGAAAAAGTGAGATAACAGTAAGAGAAATAAGTGCTCGTTCATTGGTAAAGGACGAAAGGTCTACTGTACATCCAGCTAGGCTTACCTAGTGACATTAGTTCATCATCTAATAGGTTGATGCCCTGCTCCTGAGACAGGGTCTGTAGAGAGGCGATGTCTGGGTGAGGGAGTGGCCCGGTACCTGATGTGTCAAGTCCTGTCAGGTCTAGGAGGGCTGTGCTACTTCTGTCTGGGAGGGACATGGAGAATCAATGTCTTTAACACCAAATCTGTTGAAACAACTGCAGTATAATGTGTAGTTACACAAATATAGCTCGACTGCGGGTGACATCACGCTTTGTAAACACATAATGCAGGGTGTGATTTGCCGGGGGGGCGGGGTGATTCCCATACCTCTGTTTTTTGTTTTTATCACTGGGTCATACAGTTTATCCCCACTTCTGGTAGTTTATAATAGTAAATGAAATTATAATATTAAATTAAATACATACATTTCTCAGCAGTCTACACTCCCTTGCTGGTGCTGCCTTTCTCCAAGAAGCTACTGTGAGCTGTGTTGTTGCACAGTTAGAGTAACTACAGCCTGGCACTAGAGCTAAATACCGTAATTCCTCTAATAGTAACCCCGGCTTGTATTTGTTTCAACTGTAGCGGGTACCAGGCTTGTATTAGGAGGAGGCCTGTATAAGAGGGAGGCCTATATTTAAAATGTTCAAACGGATCATAATGAATAAATTAACATTTTGTGTCAGTTTGAACCCAGTAAAATGTACTGGGTTCATTTATTGAAACCAAGTACTGTATGAAATAGTAAACAGTGCAATTACAGGTGGTCATTTCAACGTTTTCAAAGTGAAATCAAGTAACTAGCTCAGTATGCAGCTCAGTATATTAGTAACCCGGCTTGTATTAGGAGGCCGGCTTATAATTGCTTAGCTCAAGAGCGCACCCGGCCATTAATAGAGACCCGGCTTGTATTTGAGACCCGGTTACTATTAGAGGAATTACGGTATGTACTTTATGGCGTGAAAGGGAAGTGGTGGAGAAGAAGTGTTTCTGCTGCTTAGCCATTTGGCCTATTTGACCTACTGCTTTAAATAAATTTGCTAATTCATCTAGATCAAATGCTTTATACATTATGTAAACCTTACATAGCCAATTGTATTCAGTATTTCTTTACTGTCACACAAAATCGTTTTTTTTATCCACTTTTTCTCCTTATTTTCAATTTTTTATCCCATCCCAATTTCGTGTTTCCAATTCTCCCCTCCCGTCTTGAACGTTGCTTGCCTATGCCCCCCACTGGTCGGTTGTAGGGAGCATAGAAGCCTTGCATCACGTGTCCCCTCCGGTACACGAGGAGGCAGCCTGTCACATCTTTTCACCTGCCAGCGCGGACTCTCAGTGGCGAGGTGTAACGCATGGGAGGCTCACACTACCCCCGCCACTTCCTGTCTCTGCTGTGCAGGCGTCACCCAACCAACCTGTAGGAGTCGCTGTCCACAACGTCCAAATCCCCACCCATCGACTTCCACCCGCTGGCTCTGCCAATTGAGCCAGTATGACGGCCGGCCCAAGCCGGAGGCAATGCTGACACCCGGATTCGAGACCGGAGTCTCTTGCATTGGTGACGAGCGCAATCTCCACTGCGCCACCCAGCCGCCCACAAAATGGGTTTTATATGGATATAACATGTCCTACATGAAAATCATTTTAACACATTGGATGCCACGCCTCTTACTCATCGTTAACCCCTGATGCCACAGGTTAACCCCATGTAAACGACGGTCACCTTGTTTGTAGAGCTAAATCTATATTCTATATTATAGCCATGGATTCAATACTATAGTCATTTGAAATTGACACTGGGTTTCTTACGGTCAAGATGCAAAAAAATAAATATTATACCGTTATACCGTGGTGAATATAAGTATGGTTTTAGAGCCGTCTAGGGGTAATTCATGAAATGCTGAGTAATAGCACGCAACGTGTATTACATTGTGGACTCTACCGTTCCTCGCCTGAACCCGTTATTGTTCCGGATTCAAGTCCACATTAACGGTATTATGTACCATCATGGACGCATGAAAGGGGGGGGGGGGGGGGGGTCGTTTCTGATTATTCGAGCGTCGGTAACGACATTCGCATTGAACACTAGACACGGTTACCAGCCCGATCGGTATGAAAGCATTGCAGGATCAGGCTATATAATTGACGTTGAATCGCTCTTACCTTCGGCCGAAAGTAATCCAAAAAGAATATTCCAATTTCTTGATCGCCATCTGGTAGATCCAATCCCCATTTGATCGACGTTATAAACGACCATAACATACGGATCAAACATAATTGACGTGCTTCGATGTGACCGGCTGAACTCTGCTGCTTCCCGAGAACAAAGAATGAAATCTGAGACCTGGGCCCTCATTTATCAACAATTCTTAGAAAGTGTTCTATCTTTGTTCTTAAGCACATAATTTAGAATGTGTGTACGCACAAAAAAAACGGGACAGTACTCACACCTGTCTTGATAAATATCACTTTGATCCTACGCTGCAGCTCGTGCACGGTTTTACGTATTTGCATACCAGAACCGCCCGATTATCCATATATGGTAATGAAACACTGGTGAAATAATGGACTGACCCGAGCGAACTCTGAGAAACTCCACGAGAGATTGTTCACAGAGGCGCTGCCGAACCAAGAAGACACAACCGTGTTATGGGATAATAAATAAAATGCTGGCGGACTTGTACATGGTGATGTCAGATATCAACGACTCCCTAAGACCATTGCTGCAATTCTGCCTGGACAGCTCAAAATACTAATAAAGACCGTTTGTTAACCACTGTTTGGCGCGTTGGTGTGTCATTATTATAACCATGCTGGAATATGGATTGACTACCGGGTATAATATGATGTGTGTAGAGGCATATGATATAATCTATTTTGTTGTCGGTATTAGGTAGCCTATATGAATTACATATAATAGCAGCCAGCCCATAGCCTACATTATGCAACAGTAACTTGCGCATATATAATAGCACATGACACAGCCCTGCGAACCCTGCACAATAAACTAACTTGATCATTAATCTAGCTGTTGTATCTTTACGCTTATGAAAACATTAAATAATATGTATAGGCTATAGGCCGTCGCTTTGCATTAATTCTCAAATGGCATTTAATGGCTATCCGACTCCTCGCTATCCTCGCGGACGGACCAGTATACCTTATATCATATCATATTCATATCATAGTTTACTCTATCAGCCCACCCAGCATGTAATACGTTCTTTGTTAGAACTCAACTCGTTTTTATTTTGCGCATAGATTGCAGAAATACGGGAACGTTTTGATTTAGGCTTTGACATTGTAAAACTAAACAAGTGAAATTCTGTAAGCAGAATACAAGTCATGATATCACCCACACGATATAACCTCTGTTCTCGTTGCAATGCGTTTTTTATTTTTTATTCTAGGAAGGGGGAAGAACTATCGTGGGTGTTCATATGACTTGTATTCTGCTTACAGCTTCGGGGTTCCACTTATTACGTTTAACAATGGCAAAGCCTTTTAAATATAATCAAAACTTTCCCGTATTTCTGCAATCTATGCGCAAAATAATAACGAGTTGAGTTATACGCGGAGCGCAGTCAGTGCTTATTTCTGCATTGTAAACATATTCTACCACCGGGCGCCAGCTACGCATGCTCCGAGCTGTGTGCGTAGATATAAGCACAAAGTCAAGCACAAGTTCAAATTGATAAGTCCCACACTTTGCTTAGAAATGATCGTACACACGGGTTACGCACATATCTGTGCGTACGCAACGTTGATAAATGAGGGCCCTGGAGATTTTCCACAGCAGAGGACATTATAGAAATGTAGCTCGATACCACTGCCTGGTAGGATGTGGCCGGTACTGCACCTTCGGATTCCCACTATGCATTTTCAACCAAAACACATCACCCTGAGAATGAATCGGGTATTAAAATTAAAAAAAATTAAAAACTATCCAGAAACCTGTTAACACGTGAATGGCACTCAACGGTTGGACGTCAGAAACGTGTTTATTAGTGAATGGCACTGAAAGGGTTAAATGTATTTTATTTAAAAAAAATTAACATGTTTTATTCGGCAAATTGCACCCTGCACACACACACCTACCTGGTAGTGAGGGCATGGTTGTGCTGTCTCCATTCACCTCCTCTCCCTTAATCAGTTGTCTGTAGAGGTTGATGACCTGTGTCAGGCTGTCATTGGCCTGCAGGATATCAGCTGGAACCACAACATAAACACACACACACATCTATCAGGACTGCTGTTCGCAGACCTGAGGACTGATATTCTTTGATATCCTTTCAAATACTTTTTCCGACTGGATAATCTTGTCCGATTAGTTTAATTAGCTAAACCACAAATGAGTAACCAAGCCAATCTGGTTGCATTCTCGATTTGGTATTGTATAGTGCTATTCAGTGCTTTATTGATTGATTGAAAACTTTATTAACAGATTGCAGAATGGGTACAATACAGTACAGCTCAATACACACAATTGTTAAGGGGATGCAGACCAGAGAAAAACTTTCGTCTTGTTTACATCAGGGTCCCCCATTTTCAATTAATCTGGACATATATGACATACATGACATACAGATACAGTACTGCTACATCTATACATTTATGACATACCAGATTTGCAAATACAGTACTGTTTGTGATACAAAAAGAGTCCAGAAAAGGGAGTATATACATTTGACGTAAAAACTGTACATTGGAGGAGGTTGGGTGGGGTTGTGTGGGGGGGGTTGGGTAGGGAGGGGTTGAGGGGGAAACACTGTACAACTGTACAAGCAAAACTGTACATTGGGATATTGACAACCATACTAGGTAATTTACATTGGAGGGGGTTGGGGGGGGGGGAACACTGAACAAACAAGCAAAACTGCACATTGGAATATTGACAAAACCATACTAGGTAAATTACTGTACATTGGAGGGGGTTGGGTTAGGACATTTACAGGGGCCAGTTTCGAATTGCAGCCTCCCGTAGGTGTTCCTTGAGAGTGGTTTTGAAAGTGGGTAGTGATTCACATTCCTTTACAGCTTTGGGTAGGGCGTTCCACATTGATGTGGCATAATTGCGAAACGTGTTTAGTCCCTTGTTTGAGCCGAATCTGGGTTTAACATGATTTGTGGAGCTCCCTCTGGTGTTGTGATCGTGGTATTCACTGACCTTTGGGAAGTATTTTGACATGTACATGGGTACCTTGGTCGTGTAGTGTATCTTGTAGATCAGGCCCATTGCAAGTTGCTGTACTCTGTCGTCTACTCTAAGCCATCCTAGGTTGTCAAAGTGGGCAGGGGTGAGGTGGGTTCTAGGAGTAAGGTCAAGCAGTAGTCTGACCAGTTTGTTTTGAGATGTTTGTAATTTTGTTTTTAGCGCCTTTGAGGTGCTTTGGTACCATGAGGTGCAAGCATAGTCGTAGTACCTTTGAATGAGTGCTCCTGCCAGAGTCGTCAGGGTATTCCTGTTTACCAGAGAGGAGATCCGGTACAAGAATCGAGTTCGTTGATTGACTTTTTTTTATTACATTGGATGCCATTTTGTCACAGGAGAGATTAGCCTCTAGGATGGAACCCAGGTAGGTAATTTCATCTTTCCTTGTGACAATATTGTCACCCACTGTAACTGTGAAACCGTCGGTCTTGCTGAGTTTGTTATTTGAACCGAAGAGAATGGACTCTGTTTTGCCCATGTGTAATGATAGTTTGTTATCAGCGAGCCATATGCAGATTCTGCCTAGTTCCGAGCAGAGGGTTTTTTCAACCTGTAACTTATTCTTGTCAGAGACCAGCAGGGCTGAGTCGTCCGCAAACAGGAACAAGTTGCAGTCACAAGAAGACGACATGGCATTTGCATAAATTAGGAACAGTAGCGGTCCTAGTATGCTTCCTTGTGGAACACCACAGCTCACTGTGAGGGGGGGGGGATAGGGTACCGTTTACCTCCACCATCTGTTCTCTCCCCTCAAGGTAGGATTGCATCCAGCTCACTGATAGACTATCAAAACCAATTGCTTTTAGCTTGTCAATCAGAATGGAGTGATTGACAGTGTCGAAGGCCTTTTGTAGGTCCAGCATGACCATGACCGCAGTATTTGCCCGCGTCCACCTCTTGTTTGATGTGGTCGTACAAATAGAGAAGGCATGTGTCAGTGGAGTGGAATGTTCTGAAGCCAGATTGGAATTCGTAGATTACATTTTTTTCCGCTAGGTACTTTTCGACCTGTTCGTAGACTATTTTCTCCATGACTTTCGAGATGGAGGTGAGAATAGAAACAGGGCGGTAGTTGCCTGGGTCTAATTTGCTGCCCTTTTTGTGCAGAGGGGTCACCCTCGCAATTTTGAAGTCCTTGGGGACGTGTCCCTGTTTTATGGAGAGGTTTATTATGTGTGTGTGACGACCCTCCCCCACACTGTGTTGTCTTCCTCTGCTCTGGCTGGCAGAGCAGAGCTGGGGAAGGCCTCGTCAGCTAATTGGTGCACACCTGGGCCGGTGTGTCCCAGCAGGATATCAGAGAGAGGCTGCCTCTGATCTCTGGCGAACTCCCCATTTGTTTTTGGTTCTTTGTTTGTCTGGTTGCTGTTTGTTGATTATTTGGTTGTTTGGTCATTTGGCTGTTACTTTTGGTTCATTTGTTTTGGTTGCTTTTACACCTACACATTCATGCTGCACATACACTCATCCACACACTGCTGACACACTGATACTCATATATATTGGCTGCTCCTTTATATTATTGACAATAAATTCTTTGTTATTTCTTAAATTGTGCCTGTGTCTCCCTATTCTTGTTGCGAGCTTGAGCCAGTTCGTAACAAGTGGGGGCTTGTCAAAAAAGAATACATCCGGTATTATAAAAGAAAAACAATTTGGACCCTAGAATAGTTTGTAAGAAAAAAAAATTCAGCATGTTCATATTTTTCACTCCCTACATTGGGCCCTAGTGGGAGTGATCTAGTGTGGACTGGTTGCCAGTGTGGCGAGTAACCTGGAAACTATTTGTTTGCTGAAATTAATTGAATATGTCTTGGATTGGGGGAGATTCAGGTGCAAATTGGAAATGTTGAATGTTAAATTGGTTATTTTCTTCAAATTGACCTTTAGTTTTGCAGTTGTGTGATGGCTGGCAGTGTGGTGAATCCTCTCCTCTGTGGACATGCAGCGTGTGGTGAGTATGACTTTTTGAGTGCTATTTAATCTGTTTAAAAGTGGTAGTGAGTAGCCCTGGTTAGGTAGGCGCCGAGTGGACCAGCTGTACTGTATCAGTACTTCCAACAGTCCACTAAATTTATTATTTTTACTTTTTTGTTTTGAAATGGAGTCTGTAAGGTGGAGACTTCGGTCTCTGTCGAGGGTAAAGAAAGAAGACGGTTAGGTTTGGAGTAGTGATATTGAACCAGGGTTGCTCAAAATACAAATATTGTATATGGTTAGGGATTGGCACTCGGAAAGTCTTGCTCACCATATTTTCTTGTTTGTTTCTAGATAAATAGTTAGTGCTTTAAATATGGCTTCCATTGTGAAAGACTTTATACACGCTCCTTCAATGGAGTTATTGAACCAGTGTACAAAGGAACACCTACAAAAAATTGCTGAGCACTTTGAGATTGAGGTGACTGATAAACGTTTGAAGGAAGATGTGAGAGTATTGTTGAGAGACACATTGATGGACAGGGAAGTTTTGTTTGATATAGATAAACCTGTCATTTCACCTACAGTGACCCCTGAAGCTTTGACCTTTGAACAGCAAAAGGAGTTGTTAACTCTTAAATTGGAACATGAGGGAAGGAGTATGGAACATGAGGAAAGAATGGAAAGAATTAAAGCCCAATCACAATTAGAGATGGAAACCATTAAATTGAAGCAGATAATTGAGGGGAAAATGTCCTCCGGGGTCACTGGTCAGGAGGAAAGTACATTTAATGTGGGATCTAACCGGCAACTGCTTCCCCAGTTCACAGAAAAGGATCCGGACCGTTTTTTTTCTTTGTTTGAGCGGGTGGTAAATGCAAGAAAGTGGTCTGATGAGGAGTGCACTTTGTTGTTGCAGTGTGTCCTCACAGGAAAGTCACAAGAGGCTTATGCTTCTTTGACTGTAGCAGACAGTAAGATCTATGCGACAGTTAAAACTATAGTGTTGCGTGCATATGAGTTGGTCCCCGAAGCATATCGGCAACGTTTTAGAAATTGGGAAAAAAGGGAGCACCAGACTCATGTTGATTTTGTCCGTGATCTGGTGGTACAGTTTACTCGATGGTGTTCTGCGTCAGATGTTGGAACTTTTCAGGAACTGTCAGATTTAGTAGTACTAGAGCAAATAAAAAACCGTGTGCCATATAGTATTGCTACTTACTTAAACGAACGAAAAGTTAAAACTCCGCAAGAAGCAGCAATGTTGGCTGATGAATTTAGTCTAATTGATAAACGTACATTTGCCGAAGCAGGTAGTAGTGTGCAGCAGAATAGATTTTCTCCACGCACAGACAGACGTTTTGGGTCAAACGTGGAATCGGCTTATTCTAGGCCTAATAATGGTTCTGGGAAGGAGAATGACGATAGTACCAATTGTCATTACTGTCGGCGTGAAGGGCATTGGAAGAATGAGTGCCCTAGTCGCAGAGCAAAGGCGGAATTCTCAAATGAAAATGCCCAGGTGAGACCTGTCGCGTTGGCTGCACCTGCTCGTATTGGTAGCAAGGCTGATGCCATTGATGCAGTTAGGTGGCATACAAGACCTGCGACAGTAACAGCTACAATATCAGACATTGAAAGCGGTTATTCTCCTTATATTACGGAGGGTCATGTTTCATTGGTGGGAAGTGATTCCTTTGTACCGGTTAAAATCCTGCGAGATACCGGTGCGTTGGATTCATTTATTGTGGGATCGGCATTGCCTTTTTCACCCAAATCATATACAGGTCGTGATGTACGGGTTTGTCGGATGGGGTTACAAGTTGTGTCTGCTCCCCTTCATAACCTCATGTTCTCCTCAGATCTGGTACAGGGGGTGGTGTCCATGGGAGTTCGGCCCTCGTTGCCTGTTGAAGGAGTGGCAGTGATTTTAGGTAATGACTTGGTTGGTAAGCGTGACATGCCACCTTCATTAGTGGGTACTTCGGCACCGCTGGTGGGAGAGCCACATAAGAATGAGTGTAACCCAGACGTGTTGCCAGCCTGTGCGGTACCACGAGAGAAAGTTACTTTTCCTGTGCCCGCTGTCCCGTTGTCTGTTTCCCTCAGCCACAACCAGGAAGTCTCCGCCCTCAAGACCTCCCTCAGCCAATCGGAGGGCAAGCTGACTGAGCTGCAAGGACAGCTGGATAACCTGCAGAAGGATGTGACAACTGAGATTGATCGTCTCCAGCGGCAGCAAGCTGGTGTTGACCAGGCTCAGACAGGAGGTGGCAGGGAGGAGCAGCTCAGACAACAGATGACTGAGGGAAAAGGGGAGAATGGAGTGAACATGGAGAGAGAGGAAGAGGAAAAAATATATAAAAATCCTAATTTTCACCCATGTGTTTAAATATGTCTGTCTGCCCATTCCGGTTACTAACCCCTTTTTCTCTTAAAAGGCTTCTCTGGCGCACCGGAGTTGCTGAGGCTGGGTCTCCCTCTACTCTTAAAGGGCTTCTCTGGCGCACCGGAGTTGCTGAGGCTGGGGTGGAGTGGCTGGATGGGGAGTTGGCGGGCATGTCTATGCGACCCATGTTCAGCTGTCACTTTTTGGAGGAAATGTAATTTTTATTAAAGAGTGTAATACGGTGTCTGGGTTGAAAACAGTGACCCTAGGGTCCCTGTCTTATGGGGGAGGTGTGACGACCCTCCCCCACACTGTGTTGTCTTCCTCTGCTCTGGCTGGCAGAGCAGAGCTGGGGAAGGCTCGTCAGCTAATTGGTGCACACCTGGGCCGGTGTGTCCCAGCAGGATATCAGAGAGAGGCTGCCTCTGATCTCTGGCGAACTCCCCATTTGTTTTTGGTTCATTTGTTGGTTTGGTTTGTTTGTCTGGTTGCTGTTTGTTGATTATTTGGTTCTTTGGTCATTTGGCTGTTACTTTTGGTTCATTTGTTTTGGTTGCTTTTCTTTGCTTTTACACCTACAAACAAGAGGTGGACGCGGGCAAATACTGCGGCATGGTCATGCTGGACCTACAAAAGGCCTTCGACACTGTCAATCACTCCATTCTGATTGACAAGCTAAAAGCAATTGGTTTTGATAGCTTATCAGTGAGCTGGATGCAATCCTACCTGGAGGGGAGAGAACAGATGGTAGAGGTAAACGGTACTCTATCCCCCCCCTCACAGTGAGCTGTGGTGTTCCACAAGGAAGCATACTAGGACCGCTACTCTTCCTAATTTATGCAAATGACATGTCGTCAGCCTGTGACTGCAACTTGTTCCTGTTTGCGGACGACTCAGCCCTGCTGGTTTCTGACAAGAACAAGTTGCAGGTTGAAAAAACCCTCAGCTCGGAACTAGGCAAAATCTGCATATGGCTCGCTGATAACAAACTATCATTACACATGGGCAAAACAGAGTCCATTCTCTTCGGTTCAAATAACAAACTCAGCAAGACCGACGGCTTCTCAGTTGCAGTGGGTGACAATATTGTCACAAGGAAAGACGAAATTACCTACCTGGGTTCCATCCTAGAGGCAAATCTTTCCTGTGACAAAATGGCATCCAATGTAATAAAAAAAGTCAACCAACGAACTAGATTCTTGTACCGGATCTCCTCTCTGGTAAACAAGAATACCCTGAAGACTCTGGCAGGAGCACTCATTCAAGGGTACTACGACTATGCGTGCACCTATGGGAACTATGTGAGAATGCTGTTCATCGACTACAGCTCAGCATTCAATACCATAGTCCCCTCCAAACTCATAGCCAAGCTCAGGGACCTGGGCTTGAACTATGACCTCTGCCAGTGGGTCTTGGACTTCCTGACGGGCAGACCCCAGGTGGTAAGAGCCGGCAACTGCACCTCCTCATCCATCACGCTCAACATAGGGGCCCCCCAGGGCTGTGTTCTGAGCCCCCTCCTCTACTCCCTGTACACACATGACTGCGTAGCACAGCGGAACAACAACACCATCATCAAATTTGCTGATGACACAGTAGTGGTGGGCCTGATCTCTGCCAACGACGAAAGGGCCTACCTGGAAGAGGTAGAGAACCTGTCACAGTGGTGTCAGGAGAACTGCCTCTCCCTGAACGTCAGCAAAACAAAAGAGATGATTGTGGACTTCAGGAGGTCGGGGGTCAAGGACTACAGCCCCCTCAGCATCGACGGGGCACCGGTTGAGAGAGTGAACAGTTTCAAGTACCTCGGAGCCCACATATCCGAGGACTTGACATGGACCACACACATTGACAGTGTTGTGAAGAAGGCACGACAACGCCTCTACTTCCTCAGGCGCCTAAGGAAGTTCCAAGTCAGTCAGAAGATCCTTAGGAACTTCTACTCATGTACAATAGAGAGCATCCTGACCGGCAACATCACCTCCTGGTTTGGGAATAGCACTGCACAAGACCGTAGCAGACTACAAAGAGTGACACGTTCAGCCGAACGCACAATTGGAGGGGGGCTTCCCACCCTCCAGAACATTTACAACAAGCGGTGCAAGGGGAAGGCTAAGAGAATTATTAAGGACTCGAGCCACCCGAACAACTGCCTCTTTGAACTGCTGCGGTCAGGCAAGCGATACCGGAGTCTTAAGGCGAGCACAGAAAGACTCAGAAGAAGCTTCTATCCCCAGGCCATCAGGCTGCTAAACGAACAATAATCACTATGCAACAACCATCAAATGCACACAGCACACACACCCACACGCACACACTCACTCAAACAAACAACACACTGCAGCACCCACTCTCCACACTTTAGATCACACAAACACACTTACACTTTATATTTATTGATAAAGGATTTGCACTACAACTCGTACACCTACTGTGAATTGTACCTAAATTGCACCTCGTCCCATTTCTCCATTTCTGCCTTGCACTATATAGTATTGTATATTAGTACACTGCACAGTATTGTATATTGTATGGTAACTACGTCTATTCTGCATCGAACATTGTACATATGTCTAAACTGAACACTGTGACCTCATTTTTTTTACTTCTAATTTTACTATGTTATTTTATTTCATACTTATCTTGTCTTGCACAGTCTCTGGAGCGCAACAGTAAGAAGCATTTTGTATAAAAGTATTCTGTACTTCTGTATGACAACTATTAAAGAAACTTGAAACTTGAAACTTGAAACCTCATGGTACCAAAGCACCTCAAAGGCGCTTAAAACAAAATTACAAGCATCACAAAACAAACTGGTCAGACTACTACTTGACCTTACCCCCAGAACCCACCTCACCCCTGCCCACTTTGACAACCTAGGATGGCTTAGAGTAGACGACAGAGTACAGCAACTTGCAATGGGCCTGGTCTACAAGATACACTATACGACTAAGGTACCCATGTACATGTCAAAATACTTCCCAAAGGTCAGTGAATACCACAACCACTACACCAGAGGAAGCTCAACAAATCATGTTAAACCCAGATTCGGCTCAAACAAGGGACTAAATACGTTTCGCAATTATGCCACATCAATGTGGAACGCCCTACCTAAAGCTGTAAAGGAATGTGAATCCCTACCCACATTCAAAACCGCTCTTAAAGAGCACCTACGGGAGGCTGCAATTTGAAACTGGCCACCGTAAATGCCCAAAACCCCCACCACCTCCTAATAGACAGTCTCCTCCCCACCGCATGTATATATTCCCTCCCCGCCGTATGTATATCTCTCTCCCACCCACCCACCCCCTCCTAATGTACAGTCCCCTCCCCATCATATGTATATACTCTGTCAGGATCTAGGGGTAACAGTACTGTATATTTGAATACCGTTTATGTCACAAATGTATCAGTACTAAATACCTATATGTCCCTATGCCATAAATGTAATGTATGTTGTGTATGTCATAAATGTCTATATGAATTGAAAATGGGGGACCCTGATGGAAACAAGACAAACGTCTTTCTCAGGTCTGCATCCCCTTAACAATTGTGTGTATTGAGCCGTACTGTATTGTACCCATTCTGCAATCTGTTAAATAAAGTTTTCATTCATTCAATCATTCATTCAATCATTCATTCACATTCATGCTGCACATACACTCATCCACACACTGCTGATATATATATACTCATATATATTGGCTGCTCCTTTATATTATTGACAATAAATTCTTTGTTATTTCTTAAATTGTGCCTGTGTCTCCCTATTCTTGTTGCGAGCTTGAGCCAGTTCGTAACAGTGTGTGATGACTGGGGTGATAGCGGCTGCTGAGTCTCTGAGGAATTTGGAGGGGATGTTGTCATGGCCAGTGGCCTTGTTAGGTTGGAAGGTGCTCAGTTTTTTGAGTACCTCATCTGTTGTTACCATTTCCAGCTTGAAGTCGTCCTTGCGGACCCCTAGGTTTTTGTAGTAAGCTACTATGTGTTCTACCCCATAAAGCCCTGAGTGGGAGGGTAGTTTGTTTACCAGTGTTGTGGCTATGTTTGTGAAGAAAATGTTTAAGTAATTGGCTACATCCAGCTTGTCTGTGATGAGCGTGTTGTCCGTTTTTATGTTTATGTTTGAGAATCTGGTTTTAAGTTTTTTACTGCAGCCTAGTTGATTATTGAGTAATTTCCAAAGTTCACGTGGTTTGTTTTTGTTTTCCTCAGTTTTGTCATTGATGAAATTCTTTTTTGCAGTTTTGATCATGGAGATTACGTCGTTTCTTAGTCTGTTTTTTTCCAGTTTGAGTTCAGTCACGTGGGCTTGGAGTTCACTGCTCGTGCTTTTGGTAAGCTTTGACTGACTTTTACGAAACTCAGAGCATTTTTTGTCTCTGGTTTTCATAGCGGCCAGTATTTCGGAGTGGATCCACGGCTCAGCACGGTTTTTTACCCTGGTGGTTCTTAGGGGGGCCATGTCGTTTAGTATTGTTGAAAATTTGGTTTTGAAACCAAGCCATGTTTCTTCAGCCAGTGTACCATTGAGTTCATCTGACCAGTCCAGACTCTCCAGTTCAAGGTTAAAGGCCTCGCTAGAGTAGGTTTTGAGGTCTCTAGATGTGACTGTTTTGTGGCAGCCAGCCTTTTGTTTTAGCTTTTTGCGGGTACAGAATATCATATAATGATCACTTAACCCGCATGCTATAACCCCTTTATTGGAGATCTTGGACTTGTCGGAGGTCAGAATGAGGTCAATGGTAGTCTGAGTTGATTCACATACATGTGTGGGTTGTGTGATTAGCTGGCTGAGGCCGTGCAGATCACAAAACCTACTGAATGACTTGAAGACGAGTGCATCTTTTCGTTGCATATCCGTGTTCCAGTCTCCAATAAGAATTTTGTCTACATCCTCAACTCCAGCTAAACACCCGTCAAGTGTATCATAAAAGCCACTATGATCTGGCGGTCTGTAGATTGAGCCAACCAGTAGGGATTTCGCCCTTTCGAATAGGATTTCCACCCATACAGTTTCAATTGATTCATGAGTCAGGTCATTTCTGTTGATGAATTTGGTGTCTTTGTGTATGTACATACAGACGCCACCTCCATGTTTGTTCCTATCATTCCTGATTATTGAGTAGTTCTCAATCTCTATCTCTGGATCTTTTACAGAATCGTCAAGCTTAGTTTCCGAGAAGCACAGTATGTTTGCCTTACTATTTATGAATAATTGTTTGATTTCATCCAATTTGTTTTTTAGGCTGTTTATGTTAAGGTGGAATATGTTCAGTCCATTAGAGTTGGTTATTTCATTGATGTTGTCCGGTTCGAAGTATTGTTCATTTGTGATCTGTTCCTCTGTGTGGGGCGGGGGGGCTTTGTTGTCGTGGGTGGGAAGGGTGGGTGCTAAGGGGAGTGTTAATTGCCATTTGGATCAACTCAAAGGGGTGGTGGAAACAGCATCATGTAAGAATCCCTGCTGTAATACAGCTAGATACTCAAGATGGTGCAGCTCACATATGGAATACCTTCTTGATAGACGACATTAAAGTGATAATGTGTAATTGTGGCGCCTGCTGGTGGTACTTTCTTGGTGCTTACAATACATTTTCCAGAGTGTCTTTCTTTGCATGCAAACTCTGCAGAGTGAATTCTTGGGTGTCTTGGTGGTCGTGGTGGCTGCACATTTGTTTCCCATTGTTGCAGAAAATACCCTGCCTTTTGTGTGTAAAATAAACGTGCATACGTCACTCATTTGAGGTTATAGCAGCTTAAAGGGGCACTTTACCATGATTTGATTTATTTCACATAATCTCACACACATCCAAAAGAAAATGTGCACACATTCATTTATTTTGACAGTTATTGAGAGTAATGAGTTTGGATATGGCCGCCAGTGATGTCATCAGGGATATTGAATCCTTGTGTTGTTATTTACAGCACCATGAAATTATGTAGATGAAATACAGCAATACATTTGTCTTATAGGGACTGCTACCTTATCATTTCAGCTGTAATTAACACAACACAAGGATTCAATGTCCGCGATGACATCACTGGTGAGTGGTGACCATATTCAAGCTCATTCACTCTCAGTAACCGTCAAACTAAATGAATGTGTGCAAAACTGTTTACAGTTTTTTAATGTGTGTGATATTATGTGCATTATGTGCAAAATAAATCATTGTTTTTTTGGTGAAGAGCCCCTTTAAGTGAGTGGTGTGTTGAAGCACCGACGGTCTCAACTTGTTCTGCACACGCTCAAGAACTTCATTCATAAATAGAAAGGTTGCACACTGTTGCTTTAAAACCTCAACTTGTTCTGCACACCCTCAAGAACTTCATTCATAAATAGAAAGGTTGCACACTGTTGCTTTAAAACCTCAACTTGTTCTGCACACCCTCAAGAACTTCATTCATAAATAGAAAGGTTGCACACTGTTGCTTTAAAACCTCTCATGATATCTGAGGCCTACCAGACTGCTTCCCTTATAATGAGTGCCATCCGGCAGCTTGTCTTCAATGGAACCCAAGGAAACTAGAAAAGGGTCACGATACCAGCGTTCTATGCTCTGCTTGGTGCCAGTTCTGAAGCCTATATTAAAATTCTGAAATATAAAATAAATATATACCAGCTATCTGAGGAAATATATATCAAACGTTAGCTAGTTAACAATGCAACAAATTGCAGATGATTCTGACATCTGATGTAATAACCTGTTTAAATGATGGCGATCCCAGTCAACTCAATGTTGGGCAAACTGAAGGTTTCCACACTTGGCACCAATGTGCGTTCGCGCGCTACACAGTGACGTAATGACCCTTCCTCCTTTTTTTTTTATCCACTTTTTCTATTTTTCTCCCATCCCAATTCCATTGTGCCAATTCTTCCCTCCCCTGTCTTGAACGTTGCTCGCATATGCCCCCCACTGGCCGGTTGTAGGGAGGATAGAAGCCTTGCATCACGTGTCCCCTCCGGTACACAAGGAGGCAGCCTGTCGCATCTTTTCACCTGCCAGCGCGGACTCTCATTGGCGAGGTGTAATGTGTGGGAGGCTCACACTACCCCCGCCATTTCCTGTCTCTGCTGTGCAGCCGTCCTCAACCGACCTGTAGGAGTCGCTGTCCACAACGTCCAGATTACCACCCATCGACTTCTACCCGCTAATTCTGCCAATTGAATTAGTATGACGGCTGGCCCAAGCCGGAGGCAGTGCCGACAGCCGGAGTCGAACCCGGTGTCTCTTGCGTTGGTGATGAGCGCAATGTCCGCTGCGCCACCCAGCCGCCCGACCCTTCCTCCTTTTATAGTTTCCTTGATGGAACCCAGTGAATGGTTACCAGCAGGCTAAGAGTGGTGTATTGTATTTCACCTATAATATAGTGATTTTAGTAAAAATGACCCGTCAACAATCTTACCTAAGGCCTCGTCATTATCCTCTGTGTCGCTGGCCAGTCTGAACAGCGTGGGCCTCATCTTTTCACAACGCTGGTAAAGATCCTGCAAATGTGACCTTGTTATTTGATAGGCAGCACACACACACGCACACACAAAGAGCTCCAATACGGATTCGCTAACATAAGTTTGTCTGTGCACATGCAGCTATTGAGTACTGCACGTAGAGGTATCGCCAGGGGGGTAGTCAGTCATTCAATGATCATTGTCTACACTCTATAGCCAGAACAAACAGGCTCAGAGACAGTTTCTTCCCCAGAGCCATCACCACCTTGAACTCCAATATGCACCAATAACTCACCCCTTCCCCCTCCTCCCACACTGTGCAACATCCTACCCCCCCCCCCCCCCCCAAACGCAATATCCACAGTGCAATACCCACCCACTACCGTCTGACACTGTGATTGTTATTTTGTATATTGTTGTTATTTTGTATATTGTACAGTATTGTAACATTGTTTTATTGTATAGTATTTTATGTTTCTCTCTTATTACTTTTTTATACTTGCTTCCACTACGGCACCTTAAGTTTGAGTCCCAAATCTCGTTGTATGCAAATATAATGAAAATAAAGTACAATCTAATCTATAATCGCAGTCACACAGCAGGTGCACTTCCCTACTTCCAGAAATAGCTGGGGACCGCGCCATATAGCTGTGTGTTCTGCGGTGTGCTAACCTTAATGAGCTCCAGGTTGCTCTGGGAGCTGGTCTCCTTGCTGTAGCCCCCCAGCAGCTGACCCAGCAGGCCCACACTCTCCTTCACCTCCTGGATGGCATTTACCCTCTTAGACACCTTCTCCATGCGCTTCTGGTCCTGGATAAGAGCGTACGCAGAAACAACAGTGTCATAATAGGACCAATATCATTATTGGCAAGAATATAGAAATAGCCAGACAAAAAGTGAGACATTCAGATAAATTAAAGAGACACAGCCTTCACCAGTCAGACAAGAAGATAAGATACCCGTTTCTTCTCTGTGCGTTCAGTAGAAAGCTATGCAGCTGCAAGCTAGCTTAGCACAAATTAATGGTAGTGGATACAGACCACTAACACCGGGAGAGGTGTTTTTGGCCAACAGCTAGGCTTGGTGGTCTGTATCTGCTAGCGTATTTCCCATAATGTTGACATGTCCCTTTAAGAGTATTGATGGCCTGATTTACTGTATAATTCATGAATATAATCTATTGGTTGTTAGGATGCTTCATCATGGTTGAGGGAGCCTCAGCAGATTAACACCATGAAACAAAAAGCTGGGATTTATGTGCGTGTGATCTGATGAGAGCTGGTAAGAGCACAAACCACACACTGACCGAGGCAAACACACACACATTTTTGTGACACAAAGCCTATGACTCACCTCCTGCACCATTTCCTTAATGAGCTTGTTTGCTGCTCTCAGATCTTCAGGGTGAGTGCTGTTGAGTAGGCGAGAAAGCATCTACGCAGGCAGGAAGGAACGGGCAAAAAAGAGAGGATGTGAGGTAAACAACCTAACGTCAGACCCACAGTGATCTGCCCAATAGTTCTCATTTCAAAAGAAATGAACACAGTAAACAGAGTATAGGACCTATTGAATAATGATGTTATGACCACCAAGCTATCGTTTTCATTGACAATTCTAGTGAGGAATGGCTTGAGCCTCTTCCCCCTCTACCTTGGATTTCTCCTCATCCTCAAAGATGGCGCTCTTGGCTCTGGGTGGAGGTGGTGGGAGGGGCGTGTCATCAGGAAGCACTGGGTCCTGCTTGACAATACCTGGAAGAGTACAAGGACCTCCATCCACTTTACATGAATAAACAACACATCTGTCAGCAACACACCCATGCGTCATATGTATGTGTATATATAGATAGACCAACTGGAATATAGAATGTTACCATGGTAACTGGTAATAACAACAAACAGCTTTAAAGAAAGAATACACTTCAAATAAACACTGTAGTGGTTCAGGGACTCGGCATGGGAATAAGAACCGGAAGGAAGGTCCTTCTGGATCCAACTAGCTATGACTAAGGGAAGTTGGTCTCGTGTTGGTGCCTCATTGACGTAAAAGAAAAAAAGAGAAGTGACATCATTATGTAAAAACACTATTTGTTTCTAAAACCTGCATTTGGAGAAATCGGATCTTAGATGCAATGGTGAACTCAAGTCAGGCCACAAAGGTATTCATAAATCACACACCCTATATTAATATGCATTCATTAATTCATCAACAGAGTAGACAGGTGGGGTGCGCAGCTAGTTCAACCTACTGGTCTTTCTTATATATTAACATGACTAATGATATTTTGGAGAACTCACCCTGTTTTTTCAACATTTGATAGGCATCTGCTATCTTGGTCTCATCTGGCAGCCCGACCGTCCAGCTGTACATCATGTCCAGAACCTTCTTCTTCACTGGTTCTGGAGCCCGGGTGCCCAGGTACTATAGAGGATAGCCGGGTGTCGTTACTAAGGCTGTCCTCCGATAAACAAGTTCTTAGCCCCGCTAATAGTCATTTTGATTTGAGTTTCACACATTATTATCCCTTCTGCAAATTCATGTAGTCATGCAGAGTAGGGCCTCTTCGAATCTAGTGCTTATTAAAAGGATAACACTGGTGTAATTAGAGTGTCTTCTTATTGCCAACATTGTCTATGAAAGGTCTAAACCGTCCAGTGCATTTCCCTCACTCACCTGCTACTACGTCTATTCTCCACCTGATTTGCCTCACATGATCCAGGAAGTTGTTTTACCAAACAGACTTGTTTTAAGAAAAACATTCAAACCAGGTCACAAAGATCTACACCTTGATCAGCATAATTCACCATTTTTTTGACCTCTCACCTGAATGAATATATTTGAATGTAATTGGGCACATTGGAACCATAAAGACATTTTCAACTACAATGTTCAATGTATGCTAGTTCCACACAGTTAAGGGTCAAAACCAAACCATGCAGTTTTGACCATGCTTTTCACTATGCTCTGGCCCGGTCCCATTAAATTAAATGTGTTCATGCTTAAAAGAGCTACAATAGCAAATGAAGAATATAGGAACTTGGATATTGTGAAAATTCCAAGAGGATGAATGAATGAATGAATGAATGAATGAATGAATGAAAACTTTATTTAACAGATTGCAGAATGGGTACAATACAGTACGGCTCAATACATACAATTGTTAAGGGGATGCAGACCTGAGAAAGACGTTTGTCTTGTTTCCATCAGGGTCCCCCATTTTCAATTCATATAGACATATATGACATACATGACATACAGATAGTCAGTACTGCTACATCTATACATTTATGACATACCAGATTTGCAAATACAGTACTGTTTGTGATACAGAAGGAGTCAAGAAAAGGGAGTATATACATTTGACGTAGAAACTGTACATTGGAGGTTGGGTGGGGGGGGTTGGGTACATTGGGATATTGACAACCATACTGGGTAATTTACATTGGAGGTGGTTGGGGGGGGGGGGGGGGGGCGGGGGGCATACTGTATAAACAAGTAACACTGTACATTGAGGGGGGGGGGGAGGAGACACTGTACAAACAAACACAATTGTACATTGAACTATTGACAAAACCATACTAGGTAAATGACTGTACATTGGAGGGGGTTGGAATGATTGGGTTAGGATATTTACAGGGGCCAGTGTTGAATTGCAGTCTCCCGTAGGTGTCCCTTGAGAGAGGTTTTGAAAGTGGGTAGTGATCCACATTCCTTTACAGCTTTGGGTAGGGCGTTCCACATTGATGTGGCATAATTGCGAAACGTGTTTAGTCCCTTATTTGAGCCGAATGCACCTGTATTGTTTTTATTTCATAGAAAGGTCTCCTGTTCCATTCTAAAAACCTGGTGCTTCTTTCATGTATCTAAAAAGGTGCATATGGAGAATGTGGGGATCCTTATCCTCTGACATGTTCTTATCATATTGTATGATCAGTCAACCAGTCTCACCCACATTCCACCACACCGTCAAGGCTCAAGGCCTTCATACTATTGAATATCTCTGCCTTAAGAAACCCTTACAGAACCAAAAAGATGTGCTACTTTTACATAGTCACTATGTCACACTATAGTCACAAGCAAATACAAAAACTAAGTCTTAGTCTAGTCATGAATGTGTCCCAATGGTGCAACACAATCCACAGCAGAAGAGTGAGTCAGTCGGTACCTTGGGGGACACCACCTTGATGAGCTCATTGAGGAAGCGGAACTTGTCCACTTCAAGGTGAAACCGCTTCCCACAGTTCTTCATGCACATCTCAAGGACCTGGGGAAAATATTGATTGTGGAAAGTTGAGTTACACCTGTACAGACGAGCTTTCGTCAAGATGATTGAATTTAATGATTGAATTCAATCTTAATTTCAAACATGTGAAAATGTTTAATACATAAAAAGAAATACAAATAATAATAAAAAGCAACTAAAGTAAATAGTTAAAACAAATAAACAATATTAACTTAATAAATGCACTATTCTTTAATACATTTAAATAGATGTACCCACAATAATAAAGTAAATAAATAAATAATAATCTAGTATGTACACACTTTGCGTACGCACAAAACAGGGCCTGAAAGTGGTGTCTCTTTTTTGAGTATATAGTGAATTCAGTGAACATTATATTAGTAACAGGTATTGCCACAAACCTCTGCACAGTAATTTAAATTCAGTAAAACCAGTGAACAGTAAAGAATATGGAATGATTTGTGATTTGTGATCCAGAACGTGCTTTGCTTTACTCAATACTGAAATGCTTATCGACTGTTTAGTTTGTACTGTTTTATGTGAGATTTCCAGCAGATTTTGTCATCTATTGGCACATCAAGAAATATATTTTCATGAACTCTTTCAATGTTCATTTATTTTACAGTTACCAAATAATATATGATGATGATGATGATGATGATGTCATATTATGTGGCCTTTAAAACTCTTTACAGTAGTTAAACAACCCAAAACAGACTCCACTGATACATAATTGTAGTTTGAGTAGAGCCTCATCTTACCGTTAGTGCTTGCATTGCCTCCCACTCCTGAGGTGACTGGATTTTGTGGGCTAGGAGCCTTGTTGCTAGATGGGGACTAAAAGTGAAAGAAAGAACCTTTTACCTTTTCTGCACTGGCAAGCCAAACAGATTGTACACATCTACTTTTACCTTTTCTGCACTGGCAAGCCAAACAGATTGTACACATCTACTTTTATCCACACAGTCATATGTGACGTTGAAACATTTTGTTGTGCTACAAAATTATTTCAAAATGTATTTAGAATTTTGGGGGCATTTACTGTACACAAAAAAACACAACAGAGATGGGCCCAATCACCAACTGGGGATGTAAGTATCACACAACCGTAAGTCTTTCCCTGTAATACCGTGTCCATGTTATAAATGTATGTTGCACAATGCACATATGCACAGCACCTCACGCCACTACAATGGAGGGTTACTTATCCAGTAAGGAGGACCCTTGTGTTAACGTGGAATATCTGACGATTAAGTGCAGATAATCAGCCCAGGGAATTTACAGCTACCATTGTGACTGCGTCACTGCAGCGGCCTACATACTGTACCACGCGGACGCTAATTACAAGCTAGCAATGAAGGAACTGTATGCTGCCATTAGCAAACAACAGAACTCACACCCAGAGGGAGCCTTTATTGTTGCAAGAGATTTGAATCACTCCAACCTAAAGACTGTGCTCCCCAAATTCCACCAACATGTCTCTTGCCCCACAAGAGGAGACAAAACACTAGACCAGGGGTGGCCAACCCGCGGTCCTTCTACTCCGGAGCTGTAGAGAGCATCTTGACTGGAAACATCACTGCCTGGTATGGAAACAGCAAGGCACAGGACAAGAAGGCCCTACAGAGAGTGGTGCGCTCAGCCGAGCGTACTACGAGTATTGCACTACCACCCCTGCAGGTCTTATATAACAAGAGGTGCAAATCCAGAGCCTGCAGAATAATGAAAGACCCCCACCACCCCAACAACAGCCTGTTCAAGCTGCTGCGGTCAGGCAAACGCCTGCGCACACCAGCAACTAGGACAGAGAGACTTCGGCTCAGCTTCTTCCCCCAGGCCATCAGTCTTGAACACTGAACTCTCCACACACATGAGCACACACACAACACACATACTGTATACACTCACACACTAACAGTCACTTTAGCATGAACACACACACGCTGCACACGCTCACACTCAACGATCACTTTACAGAATGAAAAGGTCACTTCATTTTCTTTTTTTTTTAAGAACAGGAGTGGTTCTTGTATAGTAAATAGATGGATATAGCAAGATAGCATAAGGATATATAGTATAACTGTAGATTGTATAGTATTGTATAGTAGTGTACATAAGACCCAGTGCCTCATCCGTAGCTAACATTGTATTGCACTATCGCAGGACCTTAGCATGTCTTTTACCATGCTTTTGTAAACTTTATGTACACATTATACCTGTTATGTCTTATTCTTATTACTTGTATTATTGCACAAATGTCTTATTCTTATTACTTGTATTATTGCACAATCACTGCGGGCATGACCACCCGCATTTCACTGTATGCTGTGACAAATAAAACTCTTGACTTGACTTGACAGACTGGAGTACCAGTCCATCCTGGACTCCCATACTGACATTGACTCCTACACCTCCGTTGTGGATTACATCAACTCCATCATTGACAGTGTCACCACCCTTAAACAGAGTACTACATTCCCCAATCAGAAGCCGTGAATGAACAGAGAGGTCCGTACACTACTAAAGGCACGTGACACATGCTTTTAGATCTGGTGACATGCCCACCAGCCAGGGCTAACCTGAATAGGGCCAAGCACTTGGGTACCGAATTCGGTACTTTTAAAGGTACTTACCAAAACACGTCGGTACTACCGAGTATCGATGCAATGGCAAGCTGAAAACGGTCGAAAGTGTAGTTATTTGAAGTTTGGATTTTTCTTTTCACGACTGAGGGAGGTAGATTACATTTTTATAGACTAAAGTACCGAAAAAAGGTACCGTTGGGCAATGTTCCCTCTAATTATTTTTTGGTCTGAGCAAACACTAAAACCTCCTGAGCAGACATCAGCAACTACTGAGCAACATACGTCACCTGCCGATTAACCGGTTAGTTGATAAGCGGCGGTTTGTAAAAAATCTGAGAATCTTAATTTCCCTTAATGTCTAACATAAAAATATATACATTTTGCTGATACACAGAGAAATAATACAAAAAGGCATATTATATTCCTTAATGAAATATTTATTTGACCATTGATTGACGATACAGAGCATAGTCCTTACTTTGGCTGGGTTGGCGGCGGCGGTGTGAGTCGTGTCACTAACTTTTGTCTTTTTAGGAGGCTGACTCGTCATTATTTTATTAAGTGAATTATAATGCGACTTCAAGGGTGACCATATTGTGATTTTTTTTAAAGAGGACACTCTGCCTTCAGCCTCAAGATACTTAATCAAAGTTTACTCAAAGATGCCTTATCATTATAATATATTTAAAGTATACCTCCTCTGTATGGATATAAAATTATTGTTTATATTATTTTATATAACAAAATAATATCTCTCTATAACCAAAGTTACTCAACATGCTGTATTATGCCTAAAGTAATCTATCTGACAAATCTCAAGAAAATAACTAAATCGACCTATGACAAAATAATATATATTTTCAAGTCTTACTGGACAAAATAAATAACAAGAAAAATATGATGTAATGTTCTAAATAATACCTCTTCTGTATTAGAAAATCCAGCTTTAAAAAATATATCTTTATCTTTTCAATGTAATGTAAATTATAAAACAGAAACCTCACAAAGATACTAATTTAAAAGTGCACTATGCAGTTTCAGATTTGTTGCAATTAGTGTACTAAACTAATTTATTACACACATAATCCTTAGAATGATTGTATCATAAGCATCTTATCAAGGGGAGCTCCAGTAGCTCACCACGTACCGCGAGTGCTATTTCAGCGCCGTGGACAACCGTGCTCGTCACAGATCTGGGGCTGAGCGCGTTCGAATCCCGGACGGCAGCCGTGCCTTTCCCAGAGTGTCTTCCCCCCCATCTGAACCCTTTCAGCCTGCTTCTGTCGGTCGAACTTGACCAAGTATGAATGCGATGAAAAAGCGATAAACGCTAAAAAGAACCAGCTGACTGGTCAAAGTTTGAAAAAAGCATCTTATCAAACCAAAACATCATTTTGAGGCATCAAAATAGTTTTCAATTATTTTCTTTCTCTCTCTGTATAGCTGCATTCTTCAATCAATTCGGTCAACTTTGCCATCAAACTCTCGCCTTGCACTGGTTTGTTTGTAATGTTTTGCTGTGTCCATGTGAGCTTTGAGATCGCCAGCACCTTTATTAGACACATAAACATATGGTCAAGCTTTGCACACGTTGCACTCCGCTTCCAATTAGTCTCGACCGGGATGATAAACTGGACATTTTCTCTGCAGTTCATCTGTAATGTACATTTTCGCGTTTGCATTGTGAGGAGCCAGCAATGCTGGTCGGATCTGTCCACTTCCTCATCTGTTGTGTGTGTCTGTGTGAGCGTGCAGTAGCGCTGCCCACAAAGCACTGCAAGCGGGGTTTCTCTTGGTAACGTCACACGCAACAGGTTACCGTTAGGGATGTCCCGATCAATTTTCTTTGCTCCCGATCCGATCCGATCATGTGATTTTGAGTATCTACCGATACTGATCTTTCCCGATCCGATCAACAAAAATATATATATTTTTAATTTTTATTAAATTTTGTATCCCAATTTCTCACATTACATTCACCCTGAATGTTGACGTTATTGAGGTGAAAAGTTTACTTCATTCAAACTTTGAGAGTGTGGCTGGTCTGCCGTTCTGCAGCTGGATACTATTGGTTTGTTTTGGCAAAATTCTTCTGCTCTGTGTGACAATAAATAAATGAATGATGATATGCAATTTAAAACCAAGGCCTCAGTATGAGTTTAAGACGTGAACATGGTCATGTTTGTTGAATAAAAAAAAAAAAGTAAAAAGAAAGTAAATTTTTTTTCTTTTTTTTGCGCGACCGATTTCAGATGTGCGCGGGAGTGTTTTGCCATGTGCGCGCGCACGGGCGCACCTTAGGGGGAAGGTTGCCGTTGGGTACCGGTATCGATTCACAGGTACCGGTACCGTATCGGTTCAAATGTGAACGGTACCCATCCCTACCAAGCACAGCCACAAGCTAAGGGTTGAAGAGCACTTCCAACAACTCTGACCCCTGACGCATGCGGTACGCAAACAACAACCGGGCCCTCAACACCAAGAAAACCAAGGAGCTCATCGAGGACTTCAGGAAGACTAGAACCAGCATGCCATATCAACGGGACGGAGGTCAGGCGTGTCTCCAGCTTCAAATTCCTGGGAATCCACATCTCCGAGGACCTCTCTTGGACCCTCAACACCTCGTCACTGGTCAAGAAGGCTCACCAGTCACTAGCGCCTCTTTTTCCTGAGGAGACTGAAGAAAGCCCGTCGGTCCCCTCAGATTCTGGTGAACTTTTACCGGTGCGCCATAGAAAGCATACTCATCAACTGCATCACAGTCTGGTACGGCGTCTGCAACTGCACTGCCTCAGACCGAAAAGCACTGCAGATGGTGGTGAAAACCGCCCAATGCATCACCGGTACACCACTCCCTGCAATTGAGTCTATCCATCACAAACAGTGTCTGAGGAAGACATGCAGCATCGTCAAGCATTGCTCCAAGTCAAGCAGACTCAGCTGCTCTTACTGTAAACAAAGGTGTTCCACAAGGTTCTATTTTGGCCCCTGTCTTATTCTCAATCTTTATAAATGAACTAGGAAATGGGATAAACCCAGCACGTTTTCATTTATACGCCAATGATACAGTTGTTTACACAGTGGCTTCCTCTTTAACTCAGGCCATAGAGCTTCTACAGGATGCTTTTAATACACTGCAACACTCCTTGCTAAGGCTAAGACTGGTCCTTAATGCAAAAAAGACCAAGTACATGACCTTCTCTCGCTCTCGAGCTAATACAGCCGTCCCTCCGATTCTGACACTGGAAGGGAGGGACATGCCTTGACAAAGTAACATCCTACAAATACCTGGGCATATGGATTGATGACAAGATGACCTTTGATGTTCATATTGGGAACCTACTGAGAAAACTTAGACCTAAACTGGGCTTTTTCTTCCGTCTAAAGAAATGTTTCTCGTCTGAAGCCAGGAAGAGAATTGTGCAGAGTTCTTTTCTGTCTGTATTAGACTATGGAGATGTGATCTATATGCATGCTCCTTCCTCCCTGCTTAAAAAGCTGGATTCTGCGTACCATACTGCCATACGTTTTGTAACGGGTGCAGGCTCTCGCACCCACCACTGCACTTTTTAATAATAATGCAGGACCTGTTGCAGAGGTCTTTATTCGGCATGCAACGACACTCAATGTTTTAGTGGTACACACAGCGGTTAATTTAGCACCAATCCAAGTGCTCCTGTCCGCCTTCGTCAAGGACGCCACAGCGTTAGCGATCTGTTGTTGTGCATGTTTTTCCATTGGGTTTATCTTATCGGGGGGAAACCCTTGCGAGCACGGGGAGAACATGCAAACTCCACACAGAAAGGCCTGGGAGATACCCCACCTGGGTACCTGGCATCATGGAAACCTGGTCCCCAAGCGGGAATCGATCCCTGGACCTTCTTGCTGTGAGGCAACAGTGTTAACCACTACACCACCGTGCCGCCCAGTTTGTATCAGTCCTTAGGATGGTCCTCTCTGTACCAAAGAAGACAATCACACATGTTGATTTTTATCCTTAAATCATTGCTAGGTAAGCTGCCCTTATATATCTCCAGACTTCTGTCCTTTTATACTTGATTTTTTAATACCAGACTAGCAGCAAATGGGATGCTTTTAAATGTTCCTTTGATGCAGTCAGAGCTTGGTAAAGCTGCATTCCCCCACTATGCTCCCTTTTTATGGAATACGTTGCAAGTAAAACTTTGTCTAGAGGCACTTCCTACTGTAAATGCTTTTAAAGGTATGCTACGATTAGCCCTTCATGAAACATGTAACTATTTTACCTGATGCTATTGTTGATCTGATTATGCTCCTTGCCACTGCACAAATTACCTTCTGTATTTATATTTGAATTATATGTTTTTTGTTTAATGCCCTGTTTTATGTTGAAACTTGTTGTGTGCCGTGTTGGTCAGGACTCCCTGGAAGAAGAGATCTTGTATCTCAATGGAACATTCCTGGATAAATAAAGGATAAATAAAAATAAATAAAAAAAACTCAGGATTGGAACAGCTTCTTCTCAGCTGTCATCTCTCTGAACTCTGACTCCATTACACCAAGGGTCGGCAATAGGCGGCCCGCGGGCCGAAATTGGCCCGCCAGCAATAATATCTGGCCCCTCAGAATATTAAAAAAAATAAAAAAAAAATAAAAAAAATCTTTGTATTATATATCAGACCAACTAGGCTAGGCTATATGTTAGCTATAATGTCCAAATAGAGAAACTACCACCACCTAAAGAATGCTTATTATACTTAGTTTGTTTTATCCATGTTGAGAGTGAATAACAGGTAGGCAGTGAGGTGCAATGTAGCGCTTGCTCAACATGAAAAAAGTCGGTGGACAGAGCCTGGTGCTGAAATAACAAACAAGCAGTGTGGTGTGAAATTAAAACACCAGTTCAGTAAGTCATTCAAACTTTATCTTTACTAATATATATATATATATATATGACTGTGACGGCACCACACATGTGAACAGTAACAATGCAATTAAACTGAAGTCAAATCAGAGCAAAAAAAGCTAAATCTGCTTCAAGAAGATGCGCTACATTAGGTATATAAGGAATTACAACGAGACATTTATTAACTAAATAAAAAATACAATTAGGCTTTTAACCCTCTAAATCTGGGCGCAACACTAGACATGTTTTGTAAAACATTAAATATCTTTGGATTTGTTTGTGATAAAGACTTGCTTTATTGTATCGGAATCGATTGTCATCTAAACATTTTGTGCATCTCTCAGAGAATGCGCGGATGTAAAGCATAGAATCTTGAAATATCTAGATTGGTTGTTTTCCCTGGACTGCATCTAATCTGCTGTATCTATCCATTTATCATGTATCTATGTCTGTCACTATAGCCAATGGAAATGCTAGAAATGGTCACATGGACTCGGAGAACCAATGGAAAATTCCTATTGTTTCTCAATAGTCCAGTGCGCTCCACAGAAAGGGCTGTCAGATAGACGCATTGGTTGCACGTAATGTAAGATAGGCCGATAAGAGAGAGGCGCTTGTCTCTGGTTTTATAATAAAATGGCAAACAGACAAAGGTATAATGTTCAGTGCAAATGTGTATGTCGTTTACAGTTTATTATGCCACCTATGCAGCTCGTTTATTTTGTCCATTCTCTGCCTCTGCCACAAATGTATGTCTTAAGGTGCTCCCATAGTCGAGCGGACTGTACACGGACTGGACTCTGCGGAGGTCCACCCGGACTCTTTGAGCTTTCATAGTCGAGCGGATCTCCACGGACCAATTTCCTACATGTCTCGCGCCAGTTTACACCAGTTTACACCTCGCGCCAGTTTGTTTGACACCAAGTGGGCGCCGCGGACGTCCGCGCGTCAGAAAATAGGAGCTTCGCACTTGGACTCTGCGTTGGGTCTGCTTTGAGTACCCTTTGGGTCAGCTTTGAGCCCGCGGGAGTCTGCTCCGTGTACGGTCCGCTCGACTATGGGAGGGCCTTTAGTTATAAGGTGGTCTGTCACAGAGTTAAAATGTTTTCACTATCAATATATTAAATTAGCCATTGTTTTTGTTTCCGGCCCCCCATACAATGGCTTGGAAAAAATTTGGCCCTCTGCCAAACTTAATTGCCTACCCCTAGGCTCTGTTACCCATGCTGTACAAACTTTGAACTCGGTTGCCTATAATCAATTTATACCTACCTACTGCTTTCACTGTCTACAACTGTCCTACACTGTAATCATAACTACCTACCTCATACTATAGTCTACCCATATACCTCTGTATGATAGTATGTACCATAGTGCTGTATATACCATATATATATATCAATTTATATTTACTGCATATATATATATATATATATATATATATACACATCTGAATATACCTGCATACAATCCTTCTATATACCTACTTATAGTATACACCTGCATATAACCTATATATGATAGCATGTACAATAATGCTGTATATATATATTTATTCTTAACATATATATATCTATCCACATTTGACTGTACATACCTGCATATAATCCTTTATTCCACATGTAAATACTATATCATACATATCCCTTACCTACTCTTACTAGTTACGCTGCTGGCCAGTATGATGACGACGACGACGACGACGACGACGACCACCACCACCACCACCACCACCACCACCACCACCACCACCACCACCACCACCACCACCACCACCACCACCACCACCACCACCACCACCACCACCACCACCACCACCACCACCACCACCACCACCACCACCACCACCACCACCACCACCACCACCACCACCACCACCACCACCACCACCACCACCACCACCACCACCACCACCACCACCACCACCACCACCACCACCACCACCACCACCACCACCACCACCACCACCACCACCACCACCACCACCACCACCACCACCACCACCACCACCACCACCACCACCACCACCACCACCACCACCACCACCACCACCACCACCACCACCACCACCACCACCACCACCACCACCACCACCACCACCACCACCACCACCACCACCACCACCACCACCACCACCACCACCACCACCACCACCACCACCACCACCACCACCACCACCACCACCACCACCACCACCACCACCACCACCACCACCACCACCACCACCACCACCACCACCACCACCACCACCACCACCACCACCACCACCACCACCACCACCACCACCACCACCACCACCACCACCACCACCACCACCACCACCACCACCACCACCACCACCACCACCACCACCACCACCACCACCACCACCACCACCACCACCACCACCACCACCACCACCACCACCACCACCACCACCACCACCACCACCACCACCACCACCACCACCACCACCACCACCACCACCACCACCACCACCACCACCACCACCACCACCACCACCACCACCACCACCACCACCACCACCACCACCACCACCACCACCACCACCACCACCACCACCACCACCACCACCACCACCACCACCACCACCACCACCACCACCACCACCACCACCACCACCACCACCACCACCACCACCACCACCACCACCACCACCACCACCACCACCACCACCACCACCACCACCACCACCACCACCACCACCACCACCACCACCACCACCACCACCACCACCACCACCACCACCACCACCACCACCACCACCACCACCACCACCACCACCACCACCACCACCACCACCACCACCACCACCACCACCACCACCACCACCACCACCACCACCACCACCACCACCACCACCACCACCACCACCACCACCACCACCACCACCACCACCACCACCACCACCACCACCACCACCACCACCACCACCACCACCACCACCACCACCACCACCACCACCACCACCACCACCACCACCACCACCACCACCACCACCACCACCACCACCACCACCACCACCACCACCACCACCACCACCACCACCACCACCACCACCACCACCACCACCACCACCACCACCACCACCACCACCACCACCACCACCACCACCACCACCACCACCACCACCACCACCACCACCACCACCACCACCACCACCACCACCACCACCACCACCACCACCACCACCACCACCACCACCACCACCACCACCACCACCACCACCACCACCACCACCACCACCACCACCACCACCACCACCACCACCACCACCACCACCACCACCACCACCACCACCACCACCACCACCACCACCACCACCACCACCACCACCACCACCACCACCACCACCACCACCACCACCACCACCACCACCACCACCACCACCACACACACACACACACACACACACACACACACACACACACACACACACACACACACACACACACACACACACACACACACACACACACACACACACACACACACACCTTATAGGAGGCAGAACCAAGAGCATTCTGACTGGATGCATCACTGTCTGGTATGGACACTGCTCTGCCCTTAACAGCAAAGTGCTACAGAGGGTCACATGAACAGCCAAGAACATCAGTGGTTGTGAGCTCCCCTCCATCCAGGATATATACAACGGAAGATATACAGCAAAGCCCACAGGATTATTAAGGACCCCCGCCAAACTGTTTCAGCTCTTGCCATCCAGCAAACGGTACCACAGCCTCAAGGCCCAGACCAGCAGACTCTGGAACACTTTTCCCCCAGAGGTAGTCAGACTCATGAACAAATAACACAAGCGGAAGGTTATCGGCCTGTGACTGGAATAATACACTGCTATTTTAACTCAATGGACGCCACAGCGATATGCGTGATGCGTTGTTAAAAGGCAGACACTCTAAAATATAGGAATACATGGCGGTGTTTGCAGGGCTATAACTATATTCTATATTATAGCTATGGATACAATACTGTGGCCCATTTGACATTGAAATAATTTTTTCATCCATACATTTTCGAAATCACATCTATATCGGTATTATGTTTCATCATGAATGCATGAAAGGGTGGGGGGGAGGTCGTTTTTTGATGCTTTGATCGTCACCAACGGCATACGCTGTGGAGTAACGTTACAGACACATGTTGTAATCGAGGTGAAGTCATGATTGGATCACAGCAGGATTGATATCATATAGCCCTTACCTAGCGGCTAAGTGGCACAGTGGGCAAGGCGCTCGCCACTAACGCAGGAGATGCTCTGGTTCGAGCCCAGCTCTCGGCGTTGCTTCCGGCTTGGCTGGTCGTTCATACTAATACAATTGGCAGTATTAGGGGGTGGGAAAGCCGGTGGGTGGGGATCGGACGTTGTGGACAGCGACTCCTACAGGTCGGTTGGTGCGCCTGTACAGCAGAATCAGGAAGCAACGGGGGCAGCGTGAGCCTCCCACGCGTTACTCCTCGCTGCTGAGAGATCGCGCTGTACAGGTGAAAAGATGCGACAGCTGCCTCCTCGTGTACCGGAGGGGACACGTGATGCAAGGCTTGGTCCACATTGCAGCTGACCAGTCTAACAACGTTCGAGACAGGAGAGGATAGAATTGGATAATACGAAATTGGGATGGGAGAAAAATAGAAAATGGGGAGAAAAAGTAGATCAAAAAAATATATAGCCCTTACCTTCACTAGGATGTACCCCAAAAAGAATATTCCAATGATCTGATCGCGAGTCCCAGTATTGGTGTCGATCGTGTCGCCAACATAATCCGCCACACATCATGCACCGGGAGCAATTCACGCTTCTCAATTCGACCGTTTTCAATTCATCATAACTGTTACAAAGGGTCAGATTAAACCGAATATATATATTTATTGCCTGAGATCCCATGTATAGTATTTGTATGTCGTTTGATATCCCCTGTATATTCCTTGTACAATATGCACTGAATATCCCTTTAGTCTAGCAGGACAGACCATAATATTCATCCCCCTATTGGAAGCGATCCCCTGGCGCCAGGTACCGAGTAAAGCCTTACCCCCTCGAGCTGACTTGAAAGCTGCCGCCGGGACCTGCCCAAACATGCCCACTTTCGCCCACGGCTACGAGACAGAGAGGCGACAGAAATGAGATAGGTACTATTTGTTCACGGCACATATATATATGGCGCAAGAAATGTAGAACCCCCTTCCTTGCAGTTCCTTTTCAGTTCGCCTTCAGTTCAGTCTGGTTCAGTTACTAAGTAAAGCCTTACCCACTACGCAACGTGCGGTACAGCAGGGCTCGTATCGCCCCAATATAGTCTCGTGTTATCCTAAATACGTCTGTTTGTCGTATCGTTCTCTATATATTAGTAAACCTTCATTACGAGTCAAAGACCACGTGGAGTGAGTAATTGTGCGTCTATACAGAGCACTTGTAGCCGCGTGCAAATAGGAGAGACCAACGTCAAGTTCAACTCTGAACCACCGCGCACTACCGCGCAACACGGAGGATTTACCCCGCCAGCAGAGCCACTTTCTGGCAAGGATTATTCTTCAGTGCTTTGACTGTGGCGGCTGGAGCAGAACCGTCTGCCCGCTGCCACTGTGGGATCTACACATCTACCGTGAGGACCATCGCTCAAGCCCGTCTCTGCCGGAGCAGAGACTTGACGGCTCTCATCTGCAAGGTGCGCACCCTGGGATCAGGCTGCCTCTCCCCGCTGACCACACAGGGGTGATATTGCCTCCTTGAACCCTGGACTTGCATAGAGCTTTGCCTCCCTCTGCTGGCTTACAACCGGTAGTACACCTTATCCCAGAGTACTAGAGATCATCCTTAATATTTACTATTGATTACCTATGCACATTCTATTTGCCTTATAAGCGCAATTGACCAAAGTGATGTAATCTAATATCTCCCTTTTATGTAATAAATATTCTAACCGAGTATTTTGTGTGGAAAACCTGTTATTGTGCGAGTGTCGTCATCTAGAATACCTTTGTACGGTGTTGGCCAGTAATGTAGAAGTCGGTAGTGATTCAATGATATCAGTACTTGATTAATACAGTCAGGGAATTGTACCCCTCAGTTACAATTGGTCCTTCGATAGCCGAGATAATAATTAGCGTAATATTAATATAATATTAATATGGAATTGGCCGATGACGAACACTCCACAAACGGTTCTCCTAAGCTAGATCACCCGCAGCGCAGACGACAGCCACCTCCCTACCTAGAGGCATACTCTGTCAGTCCAATACCTAGCTTTAAAGGGAAGTTAAACGCGGAAAAAGTAGAAAGTAAAATTATGTCCGACCCTAACAACCAGGCCACCCCGCCAACAGAGGCCCTAGTGGGTTCTAATGTAACTGACCAAGCTCACGGTGGGGACCAGGAGGGAACTGACACGACTTTACCCCCAGACACTACCGAAGAAATAGCCCCCGATCACCCCCGGGAGGAAGACAACCCTAGAGAGACGCGCACCCAGGAGACGGATCTCCTCGGTACCCAACAGGAGAACAGATCTCCAACCAGTACTGCCGGGAGCCGATCGCCCCGAACGGCGTCTTCCCCCAGCGAGGCGGACAAGATGCTGGCGCAAGCACTCATCGCCACCCTGGCAGCCTCCACCGAACGCGATCGACTTCAAGCGCAACAGACGTGCGAGCGCGAGCATTACGCAGGTGAGCGAGAGCGCTTCCAGGCGCAACAAAGGAGCGAGGACGACCGAATAAGACTGGAGACCAGACGCCTCCAGACAGAAGAGAATATTGAGAGAAGCCGTGCCGATGCACAGCACGCCGCCGCCAATGCACAGCGCGACATCGCAAATGCACAGCTCCACGCCGCCCATGCCAGCGCCAATGCCCAGCGCGACGCCGCCAACGCACAGCGCGACGCTGCCCAGGCCAGCGCCAATGCGCAGCGCGACATCGCCAACGCCCAGCGCGAAGCCGCGCGCGACGCAGCCCATGCCCGGCGCGAGGCAGAGCGCGACCGGCTGCAGGCGGAGCTGATGGACAAACTGGTTGCCATGGCGACACCCCCTCACTCCGCACGGAGCTCCCAGAGGTCGTCAAGACACGGGTCTAGGACACATTCCCCTACCCGACGAAGCGACCCGGGACCCCGCCAACAGGAGGAGCCTGCCCACGTCTCTGAACCCCCTCCCCAGCCGGTCCATACGAGACCTAGCAACCGGGGTACAGAACCGGACCACGCCGAGAGACTGAACAGACGACTCCAGGTCCTAGCAGAGGGAGATGAGGAGGAAGAGGAGGAGTGTCAAGCCGACCAGCAGCAACGTGCTCTGGCCCAGGAGGCCCAGTACAGCCCCGACCCGCAGCCACGTACTCAGGACCAGGAGGTCCAGTACAGCCCAGAAGTCAGCCCCGAGGCCCTGCGCTACAAACCCCCGACTCAACTCACGGGTGAGTTTGACGCACCGCCAGCCCCGAGGAACAGCACCTGGGTACCCGACCTTCGGTACCCACCAAGTACCAGCCCAAGACGACACGCCGGAGGAGACTCGCCTAGGAGGCCTCTCCCCCAACGCTCACCGATGTGCCAGTCATCCATGACATCATACATTGGCACACCGACGATTCCAAACTTCATCTATGAGAATCGAGCACAGTACACGGAGCTCCGGATGTGCTTAGAGACAATGCTGGTGGATGTCGCTGATGAACGCCACAAGTATGCAATATTACTCCAGCACCTGAAAGTGCCCCGAGCGCACAACATAGCGCTAGCCTATGCCACCTCTTCGACACCATACACAGCGGCCCTAGCGGCGCTGGACCAGAGATATGGACGTATATGGGATTACGTAATAGAAGAGATAAGGCATATTGACCGCTTACCCCCAGCCACAGACAATCGCTCACTAGACGACCTGTCAATCAAAGTGCAGTCCCTGGTGGGGATGCTGGGAGCGCAACGGGAGAAGGGCAGGTATGAGCTATACGCCAACTCTAACGTTGAGAGGATTTTGGAGAAGCTGCCACCCGCAAGACAGGAGCGCTTTCGGCGGCAGAGGGACTACCGCGACCCCGACGGCCCCGAGCCATCCCTCCTTGATCTAGCCGACTTCCTGGCGAGAGAAGTCAGCAGCTTACGACTAGATACATTCGGGCGGAGCACGCCAAGCTCCAGAGAGGGACCCAGGAGAATAAATGATGGAAGAAGATCGGTGACTGTCATGCACCAATCAGAGTCAGTACCGCAGCACTCCAACCACAACACCCCCTCGACGAAAGAGGACCAGTGGAAGATTGAGTGCCAGTACTGTGGGGGAGAACATCGGCTCCACCAGTGCGAGGATTTCAAGAAGCTGACCACGGATGATGTGAGCCAGTGGGTCAAGGACCACCGCCGCTGCTTCCGCTGCGCGCGCAGCCACCTAGCAGCTGAGTGCCACCTGAAGAAAAAGTGCAGCAGGTGCGGAGGCACCCACCTGGAGGTCCTGCACGACATCAACAAGCGTCACCCAGGACAACAGAGTGGGCCCGTCGCGGTCATGTACCACGCCGAGGCGGTGGCACCAGAACCAAAGTTCCACCAGACCGCTCCCTTCTGTCCCGACTGCTACGGCAGACACTGGCGGACAAGGTGCGACTCGTACCACATAGAGTCTACGTCACCACCCACAGGAGTGCTCCACATTGACCAGCACAGCGAGACCCCCCCGAGTGCTCCTCAAAGTGGTCAGAGTGCTCCTGAGCCACGGGGACAAAGTCATGGACACTTACGCCGTCCTTGATGACGGGTCAGAGAAGACCCTTCTGCTCGCGTCCGCTGCGGCCCAGCTGGGACTGCGGGGGAGCGAGAACCAAATGACGATTCGGACAATAAGAAGAGATTTAAAGACGATAAAGGGCGAGAATGTCTCCTTCACTATCGCAGCAAGCGGGCAGCCAGAGCGACGGTACAAGATCACAAATGCTTTCACCAGCCAAGAAATAGGACTATCGCAGTACACCTACCCTGTCACCAAGTTGATGGATAAATATGTGCACCTGCGTCAACTACCTATCCCGCTCATAGACGGCGTCACCCCGACCCTGTTGATAGGCTCCGACCATGCAGAACATTACAAGGGCCCCTCGCTAAATCTCTCAACCGAACAGCAGCCACTAGCTGCCTCCACTCCAGAGCGACAGAAGAAGACACCGGCCTCTCCCCCATACAGCAGAGGCTATTGACATTAAGCGAGAGGCCCGTGAGAGAACCGTGGGTACCAGAGGGAGTTCGGAACTCCACCCCCCTCAGCTGCGCTTCAGACGTAGCTGACCTCGAACCCAGCACCCCAAGCGACTCCTTGACGGGGCGGCCGGGACCGGCCCCTCCTCACACAGGGTACAGAGCGAACAAGAGAAACAGACGGAGGAGGAGAAAACACAGCCAAGCCAAGATCAAAGCAGTCTCAGGCCCGCTTCCTCCTAAGCCCCCCTTCATCCCGTCCAGCCGTCATGACCATAGACCAGTCACCACCCCGAGCTGCGTGGCCGGCCGGCCGCATAAGCAAAGTGACCACTGGTGCCGACGGAAAGGTCAGAGTGGCAGAAGTGCTCGGCCAAGGGCGGATCTACAACCGACCCGTGGCGAGGCTGATCGAGTCGCCAAGGCTCCCCGACTTGCCTAATGACGACCATGACCCCTGACTTTGTGAACTGACCGACCCCTCACAGACATTGAGTAGTGGACAGTGCGGTTAATCTGCCCCTGCTTAGCTAATTAGGTGGGACTAATTAGGGGGCGGCTGTTACAAAGGGTCAGATTAAACCGAATATATATATTTATTGCCTGAGATCCCATGTATAGTATTTGTATGTCGTTTGATATCCCCTGTATATTCCTTGTACAATATGCACTGAATATCCCTTTAGTCTAGCAGGACAGACCATAATATTCATCCCCCTATTGGAAGCGATCCCCTGGCGCCAGGTACCGAGTAAAGCCTTACCCCCTCGAGCTGACTTGAAAGCTGCCGCCGGGACCTGCCCAAACATGCCCGCTTTCGCCCACGGCTACGAGACAGAGAGGCGACAGAAATGAGATAGGTACTATTTGTTCACGGCACATATATATATGGCGCAAGAAATGTAGAACCCCCTTCCTTGCAGTTCCTTTTCAGTTCGCCTTCAGTTCAGTCTGGTTCAGTTACTAAGTAAAGCCTTACCCACTACGCAACGTGCGGTACAGCAGGGCTCGTATCGCCCCAATATAGTCTCGTGTTATCCTAAATACGTCTGTTTGTCGTATCGTTCTCTATATATTAGTAAACCTTCATTACGAGTCAAAGACCACGTGGAGTGAGTAATTGTGCGTCTATACAGAGCACTTGTAGCCGCGTGCAAATAGGAGAGACCAACGTCAAGTTCAACTCTGAACCACCGCGCACTACCGCGCAACACGGAGGATTTACCCCGCCAGCAGAGCCACTTTCTGGCAAGGATTATTCTTCAGTGCTTTGACTGTGGCGGCTGGAGCAGAACCGTCTGCCCGCTGCCACTGTGGGATCTACACATCTACCGTGAGGACCATCGCTCAAGCCCGTCTCTGCCGGAGCAGAGACTTGACGGCTCTCATCTGCAAGGCGCGCACCCTGGGATCAGGCTGCCTCTCCCCGCTGACCACACAGGGGTGATATTGCCTCCTTGAACCCTGGACTTGCATAGAGCTTTGCCTCCCTCTGCTGGCTTACAACCGGTAGTACACCCTATCCCAGAGTACTAGAGATCATCCTTAATATTTACTATTGATTACCTATGCACATTCTATTTGCCTTATAAGCGCAATTGACCAAAGTGATGTAATCTAATATCTCCCTTTTATGTAATAAATATTCTAACCGAGTATTTTGTGTGGAAAACCTGTTATTGTGCGAGTGTCGTCATCTAGAATACCTTTGTACGGTGTTGGCCAGTAATGTACAAGTCGGTAGTGATTCAATGATATCAGTACTTGATTAATACAGTCAGGGAATTGTACCCCTCAGTTACAATAACATATATGACACACACGACATACAGATAGACAGTACTGCTACATCTATACATTTATGACATACCAGATTTGCAAATACAGTACTGTTTGTGATACAAAAAGAGTCCAGAAAAGAGAGTATATACATTTGATGTAGAAACTGTACATTGGAGGAGGTTGGGTGGGTTGGGTGGGGGACACTGTACAAGCAAAACTGTACATTGGAATATTGACAAAGCCATACTTGGTCATTTACTGTACATTGGAGGGGGTTGGGTTAGGACATTTGCAGGGGCCAGTTTTGAATTGCAGTCTCCCGTAGGTGTTCTTTGAGAGTGGTTTTGAAAGTGGGTAGTGATTCACATTCCTTTACAGCTTTGGGAAGTATTTTGACATGTACATGGGTACCTTGGTCGTGTAGTGTATCTTGTAGACCAGGCCCATTGCAAGTTGCTGTACTCTGTCGTCTACTCTAAGCCATCCTAGGTTGTCAAAGTGGGCAGGGGTGAGGTGGGTTCTAGGAGTAAGGTCAAGCAGTAGTCTGACCAGTTTGTTTTGAGATGTTTGTAATTTTGTTTTTAGTGCCTTTGAGGTGCTTTGGTACCATGAGGTGCAAGCATAGTCGTAGTACCCTTGAATGAGTGCTCCTGCCAGAGTCTTCAGGGTATTCTTGTTTACCAGAGAGGAGATCCGGTACAAGAATCGAGTTCGTTGGTTGACTTTTTTTATTACATTGGATGCCATTTTGTCACAGGAAAGATTAGCCTCTAGGATGGAACCCAGGTAGGTAATTTCATCTTTCCTTGTGACAATGGCTTGTGACACGGACATCTTTCCCAGATGTACGTGTGCCTGTAATGAATGGAAATATCGAATAAAAGAAAGAACGATGAAAACCTGACTATACTCGGGTCTGGCACTCAAGCGTCGGCGAGTTAACCCGACTTGAGTCAAAGTTTTAACCCGAGTTAACCCGGATTGAGTTAAAGCCGTCTCTGCTACCGATTTGCATACACTACTGTTTTTCACACACTACACCCACGCTGTTTGTTAAAGGAGCCAGAGCTACTTCATCATTGATTCTACTGCCACTCTGCACACACTGTGAGTGACTACATTGTATTGTAAATTAATGCTATTTTTTTTTTACATGCTGCAAAAAATGTATTGCTTCTTTTTGTACTACTTGTGTTGACGCTGCTGCTAGGCAGAGGAGACAATAACAAATCATTTCACTCTTCTATGCTTTAACAGAATAGGGGTGTGACAATAAAGCCGATTCTGAAAAGGTACCAGTTTCTCAGAAAGATGCTACACATTTTTGTGAGTAAATACAACTGAAATAACAAAAACAAATATGACATAGTTTGTCACCCCAAACGTGCAACACATACATGTGAACCGTTAAGTTGTTTTCAGTTCAATGACAGGCAGCAGTAGGGATACAGAAGTGTACATAGTAGCTTGTGGTGAAGCACAGAGAGAAATTCTGTGAAACAAAATATGTCCTTGTCTCACCCATCTGGTTCATTGTTGAGTTGCTCATAAAAGCCCTTGATACTATCCCAGTCTGTCTCCTTATTCAGAGGGTTGGTGGCCTTGTCTGCGTGGAAAACACAATTAGACACATTGTCAACCTCAACATGTTGGTTGCAACAACTTTTTATATTCTGTGTATAATATATGTATACCAGTCAGGTTAATCGTATTTAATAAATGTTGCATTTGTAAAAGTTAAGTCCACAAAGTCGGTCCCCAATTCACAGTGGAAAAGATTCAGATGTAGTCTCTTGACATCACAGCCTAGTTTGGAAAGAAGCGTTTTATGTTCACAAGTATTAATTGAACTGTCTAATAGATGATGGTCCAAGAAGGTCACACTCCCCAGGGGGCAGGAGAACCACTCAGATCCAGTTGAAGTAGAGCGGGCACGGTTAGATGCTGTAGGCCAAACTGAGGACGGCAGAGAGCAGAGTGGGGTTGGTTGGCACATTTTCAAAAGAGGTCCATTGACCTCTGACCTCAAGATATGTGAAGGAAAATGGGTTCTATAGAGTCTCCCCTTTACAGACATGCCCACTTTATGCTAATCCCATGCAGCTTTGGGCAAAAACCATTCAGTTATTTGCGTGCAGCACAAACATATTATTTTTGCCTAATCTAAAAATGTGTATTTGAATATTTCTGCAGACTGAGGTCCCAGGGTATAAAATTACCTATTGTGACCTCTAGGATAATCACAGCCTCATGAAACCTTACAACCGCAAACTAGAGACCTGGGGCATTCAGGGAATATATGGCCTTCCTGTGTACATTGACAATAAGGGGGGGTTCCTGAGCATTTGAACATTGTGCCAACCACGCCATTATCGCCATAACACGTGCCAACCACCCCATAACACATGCCAACCACGCCATAACACGTGCCAACCACACCATAACACGTGCCAACCACCCCATAACACATGCCAACCACCCCATAACACGTGCCAACCACTCCATAACACGTGCCAACCACCCCATAACACGTGCTGCCAACCACCCCATAACACGTACCAACTGCCAACCACCACATAACACATGCCAACCACCCCATAACACGTGCCAACCACCCCATAACACGAGCCAACCACCCCATAACACATGCCAACCACCCCATAACACATGCCAACCACCCCATAACACGTGCCAACCACTCCATAACATGTGCCAACCACTCCATAACATGTGCCAACCACTCCATAACATGTGCCAACCACCCCATAACACGTGCCAACCATCCCATAACATGTGCCAACCACACCATAACACATGCCAACCACCCCATAACACGTGCCAACCACCTCATAACATGTGCCAACCACCACATAACACATGCCAACCACCCCATAACATGTGCCAACCACCCCATAACACGAGCCAACCACCCCATAACACATGCCAACCACCCCATAACACATGCCAACCACCCCATAACACATGCCAACCACCCCATAACACGTGCCAACCACTACCTAACATGTGCCAACCACTCCATAACATGTGCCAACCACTCCATAACATGTGCCAACCACCCCATAACACATGCCAACCACTCCCCATAACACGTGCCAACCACCCCATAACACGTGCCAACCATCCCATAACATGTGACAAGCACCCCATAACATGTGCCAACCACCCCATAACACATGCCAACCACCTCATAACACGTGCCAACCACCACATAACACATGCCAACCACCCCATAACATGTGCCAACCACCCCATAACACGAGCCAACCACCCCATAACACATGCCAACCACCCCATAACACATGCCAACCACCCCATAACACGTGCCAACCACTACCTAACATGTGCCAACCACTCCATAACATGTGCCAACCACTCCATAACATGTGCCAACCACTCCATAACATGTGCCAACCACTCCCCATAACACGTGCCAACCACCCCATAACACGTGCCAACCATCCCATAACATGTGACAAGCACCCCATAACATGTGCCAACCACCCCATAACACATGCCAACCACCCCATAACACGTGCCAACCAACCCATAACACGTGCCAACCACTCCATAACATGTGCCAACCACCCCATAACACATGCCAACCACTCCCCATAACACGTGCCAACCACCTCATAACACGTGCCAACCACCCCATAACACGTGCCAACCACCCCATAACACGTGCCAACCACACCTTAACACGTGCCAACCAACCCCATGTTGGGCTGGTTAGCACAAGTAAACAACATGACTTTAATCGTGAATCACTTAATTTTAGAAAACATTTTCTGACATTAAAATGCAGAGACCTCAACCTTTCATTTATCATATCATCATATTCTCACATAAATCAGTAATATGGCATAGAGCCAAAATGGTGCCAACCAACCCCAGTCTCCCCAGACTCAGACTGTGATCATTTCACACAATAGTTTGGATGTAGTTGAACTACTTTTTCAAAGTAGGTTTAGTTTGACAAGCTACTACAGTACTTAATATGTAATTCATCTACTTACCATTGTGATGTAGCAAGTAGTTAGTAGGTAAACACGTTTTAGATTAGTTTCCACTGAATATGAGAACACGTTTAAATCCATTACCCTCAAACTGGTGGGAGAGGTAGTGTCTGCTATACTTCCGGATGCTCAATGACTATGCCCATCCATCTACATACATTGCACACACATCCACATGCACACACTCACTTTAAACACTCACTTTAGACACCATATTTTATCTATTTATTACTCAAATATTTGCACTACATCCCTACCTAATTTTAGCATTTAGCATTTTGTTTGCATTTTGTACTTCATGTTGTACTTTAGTTTGTAGTTGTAGTTTGTATATTGTATATTTTGTATAGTGTTTGGTCTTTATTCTTTTTCCTTTTTTTACTGTATGAAGCACAATCTACAGAACCAAGCATTCCACTGCAATGTACATGTACCTTATCTGACAAATAAAACTAAACTTTAAACTCAATACTCGACTGCCATCTGCTGTGCAATTACTGCAACTGCTTTTCCGACAATCCAATTGGAACTTTGGAGCACCCGGCCGGTGTCTCCTCCTCACCCTCCTCACCCTCCTCACCCTCCTCACCACCTCACTGGGAATTTTCTAACTTCTTATCTCTGCCTCCACGTTGCTTATCAGTGACGATTTTAACAAACAGCATTGTCTGCGAGAAAAGCCAAAGGACAAAAACTGTATACACGCGACTGCAGGGGAGGAGGTGAGGTGGGGGAGTGCTTGTATATAAAGAGAGAGGGCTGCATGCGTGGGGGGCCACTGACAGAACGAGTCCAGAGTGAAGTCTTTGCGCTCCTGTGAACACACTTGTATTTCAAACAGACGCTCGAAGGGCATCGCCAGCCTTTTCGCTTTATTTTCCAGTGGATTTGAGGATTCTTTTTTCATCCCGAGATTACCTTTCAGAGACGCAAGGAACTATAAAATAAGCAATAATAATCTAAATGGATGTACTCATTTTATTCCCCGTTTTATCAATGATGTACTCTGGAATTCTGCAGACAGGTAAGTTCTTGCAAGGAGTATTTATATAGCCTGTGGATATTTTAGTTGCTTTTAACCATTTAAATGCAAATCGTGTTCTAATAATAACCCCAATGTGGGCTATTAGATTAAAATGTCGAGATGTTCTTTTATTATATAATGCTGTTATTTAATGAAATGTAATAATTTAAACAGAAAACCAAGACATCTAGCCATCACATAGACAATTATCTCCAAATAGCTGACATGAAAAAGTTTTAAAGTATGCATTTTTTATTTTTTTAATGTCATTTTCCCTATTGCAGTCACGTCGGCTCCCACCGGAGAGACCCCCGCTGCCTCCTCGCCGGTGCGGACCAAACGATGCTCCTGCGCCACTTTCATGGACAAGGAGTGCATCTACTTCTGCTACTTGGATATTATATGGGTCAACAACACGGCAGAGTGAGTTCTGACTCCTTCGCTATAACGTGCAGACAAAAACCGCGTGGGTAATCGTTTTTCCACTAATAGTTTGATCCCGATCGCTAACAATTATACACTCTTTTTTCCTCCAGACGCATCGTGTCCTACGGCCTGGGTAACGCCCAGAGAAAGAGGCGCGACACCGGGGGGAACCCGCGGTACCCATGATGAGGGACTCTCGCTGCAAGTGCCTCCGTGCTGATGACAACACGTGCACAAACTTCTGTCAGTTGGAAAATCACCTCAGGTATACGACTTATGTAATATTGCAATTTTTTTCAAAGTTCCAACTTGTCGAAAGAAGTCTTAGGTAACATCATTGTACACACGCAGAGAAATATGCTGCATTCCATTAGGCTTTAGCAATATTATGCCTGGCATGTACAGCAGCATATCTATTCAATGTTGCACGCAACATCTATAATAATGATGCTGGATTATCATCCCATTCATTTCCGAAGCTTTATTTTAACGATCCACGCACAAGTGGAAACACGCTTTGCTACATTTTCCTCTGAAATGCGTCGAAACCATTGTGAGATTTGCTGTAATATGTGCGTTTCCCAAACTCTGGGTCGTGATCCAAAATGGGTCGCAGACCCGTTTTTATTGGGTCGCCAATTTAAAAAAAGAAAACAAGAAAAAAGTAAAACAAAAAATATATATATATATTTTTTTATTTTCTTTAAGCTGTAGATGTGTTGATTCAGTTTGGCACCACATACTTATGTGAATCTGGATTTTCTACTCTAGCATACCTGAAAAACAAATACAGAAACAGACTAAATGCTCAGCATGACCTCATAATAGCACTTTCAAAAACCAAGCCCAGAATAGATCTGCTGGTTGAAAACGTCAACCAGCCACATACCTCTCATTAGATTTCATTGTGCCATAGATGAAATATTATACCCCTTCTAGCATGTCAGGTCAGTAGAATTTTTAAATAAGTCAGTACAAATTAAATCAGAATGTTGCTCAATGTTGGGGTTTAAGGTTGAGGGACGGAGGGAGGGGGTAAGAAATGGAGAGTTGAAAAAGGGGTGAGAAATAGAAAGGAGTAGAACATGTTTGTTTTTAAAAGGGTTACAAAATTGTATGTACATATGTTATGAGGTGGTGAGCAACTTAACATTACACTCTGATTATTGCTGTGATGTACTTTTATAATTAAATAAATACATTTCATATACATTTGAAATTCATGGTTTGTTGTGTTCTTTATCAGTAGTTTATAAATGTATGTTTTTTTATTATCTTTTCCCCCCTTCTTTTTCCATTTTTTCTCCCATCCCAATCTTAGTTGTTATGCCAATTCCCAATCCCCTTCCTGGTCATTGCGCACTCTACCCCCTGCCGTCGGTCCGGGAGGCGTGTACCTGTTCCGCAACAGTAAGTGACTTCCGGGGTAGGCCTGATTGGCCCCGACAGGCACGTGACGCGGCAAACTCAGGACGCGCAACGAGGCTGCTGAGAGCTGTCGCGCGGAAATAGGCTGTCTATTGCCATTCTCTAACACAAACTCTAACCTTAACCAGCTCCTTAACAGCGCCTAAACTTAACCGTTCTAACCTTAACCAACTCCGAAACAATGCCTAACCTTAACCTTAACCATGCCTAACCTTAACCATAGAAAGAATATTGCCATTCTCTAAGACAAACTCTAACCTTAACCAGCTCCTTAACAGCGCCTAAACTTAACCGTTCTAACCTTAACCAACTCCGAAACAATGCCTAACCTTAACCTTAACCATAACCATGCCTAACCTTAACCGGCGAAAGAATACACGTTAAAAAAAAAATCACGTAAAAAAAAAAAGATTTGATGGGATTCGAACTCACCAACAACGGACCGCAGGATCACAGGACCGCTTCTCTGCCAGGTGAGCTATAGCGCCGAATGAGAGTCATGGCGTATTTGGACGGTTACGTAATTCCGTAAGCTCTGCCACTCGGCTCCGCGGAGCGTGCCGCGCGGCAGAGAAAGTTGCGCGTCACGTGCCTGTCGGGGCCAATCAGGCCTACCCCGGAAGTCACTTACTGTTGCGGAACAGCTACACGCGTCCGGGAGGGCGGAGACTATCACATGCTTCCTCCGACACATGTGTACCCACTACCCAGCCCACCGCTTCTTTTCACCTGGCAGCGCGGACTCTCACTGGGAGAGTGTAACGTGTGGAAGGTCACACTACCTCTCCTAGATCCTTCCCTTGCTGTGCAGGAGCCCCGACCGAACTGTAGGAGTCGCTGTTTACAACGACCAGGACCCACCCTCGCCGGGTTTCCCACCCGCTAACACTGCCAATTGTGTTAGTATGGATGGTCGGCCAACCCGGAAGCACCACAGCTGGATTCGATCCCACTCTGTGGTAGTAGACAGACGCTTAGTCCGCTGCACTACAATTCATGATGTATTTTTGTACGTTTGGGTCCCGGGGAAACACCAAAACAGAGCTATATGGGTAGATTATAGTAGTTGTGATTAAAGTGTAGGGCAGTTGTAGACAGTGATGTAGGTAGGTATAAATTGATTGAGTTATATGTATAGAAATTGAGTATAGGCAACAGTTCAAAGTTCATACAGTATGGGTAACAGCAAGATACTGTAATGGGAAACATAAAGGAATTCTGTTTTACTGTGAATTTTCCCTTTAAAATGTGACACATCCAGCACCATAAAAGCCACTGTTTGACTGGGTCAAGGAAAATGTAGCTAGCTAGTTAGCCTGGATATTATAGCTACTTTACTAAGCAGTAACGTCACATAGCTATTGTCTGACACTGACACAATGGTTATGACCACACTCGACAGAAGTTGTTTATGATGATAGACAGGTATTATTTCGGGGGTGAGCTGAGGTTGCCACAAAACCAAGCACCAGTAGCACCAAAAGCTTGCACTTCTTTCAGGTTTGATGACATCCTCCACTCTCTTGACTGATGCGAACACTCTTCCGCGTCTTGGTTCTGACTGACAGCAGCAAATGTAAATTACAAATATAATTAATGTTAACCCCCATTCATAATGTCCCAAATTAGGTGTAATGACGCCGTATGTTGACTTACTGATGCGAGACTCCAAGCTCGCCTCATCTGGAGCCGCCGCCATCTTTCGGGAATTTGATGTGGCAACTATCGCGTTATTTTGCCTTGTATCGCGTAGATAGCTGTTTGGGATTGGGATGTCACATCGATTTAAAAGGGGCATACTGTCTGCCATACACTGTTCGTGTTGGGTCACTTGGGTAAGTTGGGTGACCTGTTATGATCGAATACAAGTTATACAACACACACTTGAGCTTATTACAAACTGACATTCCAAATGAGAATGCAGTACTGGTATAACTTGAAATCATGCCAGATTGACAGGCTTGCCAGCACATGTTACAACAGAGCAGTCAAAGAAGGGCTGCTTATCCCAGTCCCTGAGCGACGCAGGCAGAGGAATAGAATAGAATAGAATAGAATAGAATAGAATAGAATAGAATAGAATAGATCTTTATTGTCATTGTTACAGTTGTTACAACGAAATTAAAATGCAACCCTAGGTGCTAGTAAAATAAGAATAAAAACAGTCCTAAACACAGTGTTAAATATAAAAACAGGGTGGGGCGTAAATAATATTAATAAAACAGGGGGGTATAAAATATAATTGCACTATCTCTTAATGTTGTGTGTGTGCGTGTGCATGGTGGGGGGGGGGGGGGGGGGTGCAAGGAGGCTGTTGTTTTAAAATTTAGCTGAGTTTAGTGCACATATGGCCCTGGGGTAAAAACTAAACTTCAGTCTGTTAGTCCGGGTGGGCATGACGCTGAAACGCCTGCCCGAGCGCAGCCGCACGAGGTGCTTGTTGCCTGGGTGGTGTGGGTCCTTCAGTATTTTTACTGCTTTTTTGAGGCAGCGGGAGTTGTATAGTCCCTCCAGTGAGGGGAGAGGGCAGCCGATGATCTTCTGGGCCGAGTTGACGACGCTCTGGAGCGCCCTCCTCTCTGCGGCTGTGCAGCTGAGGAACCACACATTTATGCAGTAGGTGAGGATGCTTTCCACGGAGCAGCGGTAAAAAGACACAAGCAGGTCTTGTCTGAGGTGGTAGTTTCTTAGTACTCTCAGGAAGTAGAGTCTCTGCTGTGCCTTTTTTACTATCGCCGTGGTGTTGATTCTCCAGGTCAGGTCATCCTCCAGGTGGACACCCAGGAACTTGATGACCGAGACTCTCTCCACACATCCCCCGTCGATATACAGGGGCTGTATGTCGGTCTTCTTCCTCCTGTAGTCCACGATCATCTCCTGGGTCTTTAGCTTGTTCAGCTGTAGGTTGTTATCCTTGCACAGGGCTGACAGCTGCTCTATTTCATCGCGATACGCGGTCTCGTCACCTTTTGTGATGCAGCCCACCACGGTGGTGTCGTCAGCGAACTTGATGATGGTGTTGCTGGGGTGGACTGCGTCCCACTCCCATCCCTACTAGACTGTATTCACCTCCGGTGCCAAATGAGCTGTCCCTCTACCTGGGCCTCTACCTGTCCCTCTGCAGTCTGCACGGACCGGTGGTGTAGTGGTTAACACTGTCGCCTCACAGATGGCGGCTACGTGGCGTAGTGGGCAAGGCGCTCGCCACGAATGCGGAGACGCTGGGCTCGCCTGTTCGAGCCCAGCGCTCCACATTGCTTTCAGTTTAGCTGGTCGTTCATACTAATACACATTGGCCGTATTAGGGGGTGGGAAACTGATGGGTGGGGATCGGGCGTTGTGGACAGCGACTCCTACAGGTCGGTTGGTGCGCCTGCGCAGTAGAATCAGGAAGTGTCGGGGGCAGCGTGAGCCTCCCACGCGTTACTCCTCGCCACTGAGAGATCGAGCTACGCAGGTGAAAAGATGCGACTGCTGTTACCTCAAGTACCGGAGGGGACTTGTGCTATGTATGACTTAGTCCACATTGCAGCCGGCTTGTGGGAGGCAAGAAACAGCGTTCGTGACAGGGGAGGGTTGAATTGGATGATACGAAATTGGGATGGGAGAAAATATAGAAAATGGGAGAAAAAATTTGATAAAAAAAAAAAAACACTGTCGCCTCACAGCAAGAAGGTCCAGGGTTCGATTCCCGCTTGGGGATCAGGTTAACACAATGCCAGGTACTCAGGTGGGGTATCTCCCAGGCCTTTCTGTGTGGAGTTTGCATGTTCACCCCGTGCTCGCAAGGGTTTCCTGTCCCTCTACCTGTCTCTCTTCCTGTCTCTCTACCTGGGCCTCTACCTGGGCCTCTACTTGTCTCTCTATCTGTCCCTCTACCTGTCCCTCTACCTGGGCCTCTACTTATCTCTCTATCTGTCCCTCTACCTGTCCCTCTAGGCCTAACCAAATTAATAGTTGGTTTCAGGTTGGTTGTCAGTTTGGCCATGGGTAGGTAGGGAATTTATTTTATTTTATTTTTTTATTTTATTCTTTCCCACGGCGACTATTTATTTAATTAACAACATGGATGCATGTACTCTGCCAGCATGTTTAATATCCATAATACTAAATGTTTGACTAAGATTTCTATGAAACTTTATTCTTAAAAAAAAAAAAACGTTTTTTTTTTTTTTTTTTTTATATAATTTTTTTTTAAAAACTCATAAAATATATTGGGTCGCACCTAAATCGGCAGGGTCGGTCGGCAACCTGAAACCAACTATTCATTTTGTTAGGCCCTACCTGGGCCTCTATCTGTCCCTCTACTTGTCCCTCTATCTGGGCCTCTATCTGTCCCTCTACTTGTCCCTCTATCTGTCCCTCTACTTGGTCTCTATCTGTCCCTCTACCTGGGTCTCTACCTGTCTCTCTACCTGGGCCGCTACTTGTCTCTCTATCTGCCCCTCTATCTGTCCCTCTAACTGGGCCTACCTGTCCCTCTTCCTGTCTCTCTACCTGGGTCTATACCTGTCTCTCTACCTGGGCCTCTATCTGTCTCTCTACCTGGCCATCTACGTGTCCCTCTATCTGTCCCTCTAACTGGGCCTCTACCTACCTGGGCCTCTACCTGGGCCCCTCTACCTACCTGGGCCTACCTGTCCCTCTTCCTGTTCCTCTACCTATCTCTCTACCTGGGCCCCTCTACCTGGGCCCCTCTACCTACCTGGGCCTACATGTCCCTCTTCCTGTTCCTCTACCTGTCTCTCTATCTGTCCCTCTACCTGTCCCTCTACCTGTCCCTCTACCTGGGCCTCTATCTGTCCCTCTACCTGTCCCTCTAACTGGGCCTACCTGTCCCTCTACCTACCTCTCTTCCTGTCTCTCTACCTGGGCCTCTATCTGTCTCTCTACCTGGGCCCCTCTACCTACCTGTCCCTCTACCTGTCCCTCTACCTGGGTATCTACCTGTCTCTCTACCTTGGCCTCTACCTGTCTCTCTTCCTGGGTATCTACCTGTCTCTCTACCTGGGCCTCTACTTGTCTCTCTATCTGTCCCTCTTCCTGTCTCTCTACCTGGGCCTCTATCTGTCTCTCTACCTGGGCCTCTACCTGTCCCTCTTCCTGTCTCTCTACCTGTCCCTCTTCCTGTCTCTCTACCTGGGCCTCTACCTGGACCTCTACCTGCCCCTCTTCCTGTCTCTCTACCTGGGCCTCTATCCAGTGGCGGACTGGCCATCGGGACGTTCGGGACGAATCCCGATGGGCCGGGACCAAAGTGGGCTGGTCAAAAAAAAAAAAAAAAAAAAAAAAAAAAAATTACTTTTTTTTTACTTTTTTTTTTTTTTTTTGGGGGCCAGTGTGTGGGCCAGTGTGTGGGCCAGTGTGTGGGCCACTAATGTGGGCCGGTGTGTGGGCCAGTGTGTGAGTCGGTGTGTGGGCCACTAATGTGGGCCAGTGTGTGGGCCGGTGTGTGGGCCAGTGTGTGAGTCGGTGTGTGGGCCACTAATGTGGGCCAGTGTGTGGGCCGGTGTGTGGGCCAGTATGTGGGCCGGTGTGTGGGCCGGTGTGTGGGCCAGTATGTGGGCCAGTGTGTGGGCCGGTGTGTGGGCCAGTGTGTGGGCCAGTGTGTGGGCCAGTGTGTGGGCCAGTGTGTGGGCGCCAGTGTGTGGGCCACTAATGTGGGCCGGTGTAGTGTGTGGGCCGGTGTAGTGTGTGGGCCAGTGTGTGGGCCGTATGTGGGCCGGTGTGTGGGCCATTATGTGGGCCGGTGTGTGGGCCAGTGTGTGGGCCGGCAATAAAACAATAAACAAGTTGCATAAACTAAATCAGATTAAAAATTATCACAGTTCTGGTTTGCCTTAAGATGCAGTTTAAGATGGGTCTTGAACATGGAGTATGTAGGTCACTCTCTAATCACAACTGGTAGGCTATTCCAGTAGTTACCACTTTTAACAGAGAACACAGTTTTTGCAATGGTAGTATACCGAAAAGGCACCTTACAGTCCCCTCTACTGATGGCCCTGGTGGTAATGCCAGTGTCTGCTTTCTGTTGGATGAACTCATTCAATGGGGGAGGGGCAAGTCCATGCAGAACCTTGTACATGAAGCAAGTATATTTGAAAACTTGGAAATTCTCGAAACTTAGCATGTTATGTTTTTCTAAAACATTACAGTGATGAAATGAAATTGGTTTCCTATCAAATACTTTTATGGCTTTTTTGTAGAGTAATTATATTGGTGTAAGAGTAGTGACATATAAAAGAGACCAGTTGATAAAACAATAGGCCTACTCGATGTGTGATAAAATCATTGAATGCAGAAACATCCTTGCAGCATTAACTGGCAGGCAGGGCCTGATCTGCCTGAAGTTTTCGATGTTAAACTTGACTGTGTTTGTCACTTTCTTCACATGACTTTTTGAAGGTCAATGTAGAGTCCAATGTGACCCCAAGATACTTGAATTAATGTACAATGTCCAGCTCCGCCTCTCCCAGAAACACATTAGAGTGAGTGACCTCTACTGGTGACTTTGTGAACATCATACACACTGTTTTCTTGGTGTTAAGTGAAAGACATGCTTTTGTTAGCCAGTCTTGAATGAGACATGAGACATCAGTGAATGAGATTCACGTTTCCTCCCAACCGCGAGTAGGCCTAGAAGCGCAGAAATGGAGAATGCAAAAAAAGAAAGGGTGGAGCTGAAAAAGCTAGAATTAAAAAACTAAAATTGCTAGTAAAAGACGCAGAACAATGTTCTAAAATTACAGACATGTTTACCCGCTGCTGCTGCTAATGATGATGAAGTTCAAGTGGAAGAAACCAACAGTAACATGACAGGTGCATGCAGTAGCCTAGTGCATATTCTACTGTTGGTGTCTGCCGGTTCATGAGGGCTAGCTAGCCTATACTAGCTCTTGCAGTGATTTCAGTCATTCTATTACAAGACAATGTGCTTTCCGTATTCCTGATTCCTTACAGCACGTGGACGTAAATAGTTGTGACTCGTCGTGACGTTTTTTCTCTGACTAAAAGTTTAGTTAGCAATGTTAGGACTAGTGCCCACCACAGCATCAGAAGCTAAAGTGCTAACCTAGAGAGCCAATCAGAACCTAGGACGGGCTGCAAATTAATCGGCTACTAATATTATAATAGTAAATACTAAAATAAAATACTATTATGTTCCCTTCCAAATTTTCATGTTGATATAATATTGGTAATCTAATTGATTGAATTGATTAGTTGCCATTTTACATGCTTAAATAAGATGTACCTTAGAATTCCCAACTGTTAGCCATGTTCTCGATCTGTATATGATTAGTCTCATCTACATGTTTGTAAATAACCACAGCTAACTAGCTTAAGCTAACAACTAGGTCAACTACTACCCCGTTGACTATAACCACCAACATAGTTGCATGGATGAAACAATCCAACAATAAACATCTACAACACAGTTGTATCAGTTCCAGGGATGGCACGATACCGCGATACCCATCCGATACTGCCGCCCCCCCCCCCCCCCATAGCACACATGACTCAGTTATGCAATAGTGCTGCTGCTTTTTATTTTGTTCAAATGATTTAGTTAATACGTTAATACGACTACAGTGATTTCATGGCGGCTTCCTGTCCTCACGTCTAAAACGTCCGTTTACCGGTACATCGCGTGAAGATTTTAAAATCCATTGGTAAACAAACAGTGCTGAAAATATACACTTTGACTGCTGTTTTGATAGGGTTAGGGCAGGGGTGTCAAACTATATTTCACAGAGGGCCACATCAGCATGGTAGCCCTCAAAGGGCCAAAGTATAAATGTAAATATCGTAAAGATGCAAGGAGATACACAGGTGTTACTTCCAGTCCCCTACACATCCTGCTACGTCAAATATAATGATAAAACTGCCCGTTGCCAGGGCAACACAGGAAGCTTGTTTCCAGTTAGAAATGGCAGGTTTGCATTTTTGCCCCCCACCCCCGGTATGCGGTATCCTGTCTCTGCATTTAAACTCTTTTCAGCTACACCTTGTAAACTGAAGTGAGACTCTGTACACAGATAATACATTTAGCTTATCAGCTTCTATCCTTGATTCAAGTAAGCATTCGTTCACAGTTCCAACTGGGTAATTTTTTGCTAAAATTCCACCACAATATGCATTTGCATAGATGTAAAAATATACGTTATTTTAAGATAAATCCTTTTGATTTATCAGGTTAAGAACCCCATATTACTCCATCAATCAATGATCAAGCTATTTTTCATTTTCATTTCATTTAATTTTAATTTATTTGTACATGGAATTGTTACAGTCCAACAGTGTCTTCAGTACATATTGACTTAATATGATCCACTAAACTCCATGGCCGAAAGGAACAGGAAGAAGAAGGCTCAATATTGTACCTGCCCCTACACACATACAGTACACTGATAGACTGTTCATAGCGCAATGTTTACCAAACCAAACAAAATGTACATACTTATTTTGCAGAAATTAAAACATAAACACAATTAAATTAACATAAATAAATAAATGTTGTGTATATCAGTTAAATTACATATTTACTGAGGTTCATTCATTTATACACACAGACACACACACATGTATCTATATATTTATAGTACACTGTTCTATTATATCATGTATTATTCTATATAATTGTATTATTTTTATTTTATTATACTATAACTAAATTATACTATATTATACTAAAGTAACTAGACTATATTATATTGGTATACAGTAATATACAATATTATTTTATATACTGTTATTTTAATATATTATTATTCTATAATATATATAAATCAAATCAAATCAAATTTATTTGTAAGGCCCGACAACACACGTTAATGTCCCCATGGGCCGTACATGTCTTCTTTAAACAAGTCAAGAAGAAACATAACAATAAGTCAAGAACAGAACAAGAACACCATAAGGTCCAACAAATTTAAAATAAATGCAAATAAATGAAAGAATATATATATATATATATACTACTATATTACTATACTGTAATGCTTTGCTATATTCTGTTATGATAAACTGCAATACTATACTAAATGTGCTACTCGTAGTTAAACAAATGTGATTGCATATAACAGCTAACTGCTACAGCTAAGTTGGTAGTTAGCCTATTCCATTAATGTTGAATGTATTTATGAAGGTTGTTGATGGTGGTTGGCGCTGATTAGCAGACATGATTCCGTCAGTCTGCCACAGGGCAGCTGTGTTTGCTGATGCTGCTCACAACCAGTAGTGTATGACTGTGTGAGTGTGAATGCTTGATGGTTTCTGTGAAGCGCTTTGTGGAACAATGCTGATATACAGTTAAGAATGAGTAATTCGCTTTTGGTTTTTAAGAAAATGGGTTGTAAAGCTATTTTTGAAAACTACAAGGGTGAAACCCCCACCACCTCCTAATAGACAGTCTCCTCCCCACCGCATGTATATATTCCCTCCCCGCCGTATGTATATTTCCCTCCCACCCACCCACCCCCTCCTAATGTACAGTCCCCTCCCCATCATATGTATATACTCTGTCAGGATCTAGGGGTAACAGTACTGTATATTTGAATACCGCCTATGTCACAAATGTATCAGTACTAAATACCTATATGTCCCTATGCCATAAATGTCATGTATGTTGTGTATGTCATAAATGTCTATATGAATTGAAAATGGGGGACCCTGATGGAAACAAGACAAACGTCTTTCTCAGGTCTGCATCCCCTTAACAATTGTATGTATTGAGCCGTACTGTATTGTACCCATTCTGCAATCTGTTAAATAAAGTTTTCATTCATTCATTCA
>NC_140171.1:125346723-125401723 GCF_963971535.1 Notolepis coatsorum
ACATCCCTACTTTCTATGGATCAAAACCTCAATATTATTATGGTGTAGTTAATACTTCATGTATCCTTAATCCCTAGGCTAATGAGGCACTAAGATGTTAGTAAAAAAAAAAACATATGCCAATGACGGGAAGTAACGGTATATGTATGTGTGTGTCTGTGTGTGTGTGTGTGTGCACTGTGCATGAGTGCACATCTAGGGGCGGTGTGTAGATTTGGTCTCCCTGATGTTGACTCCTTAGCCACAGCCTTGGGTTGTTTAATACTGGACAAGTGTTTCATAACGCCCGTTGTGTGGGCCCGGTTTCGGGGCCGGTGCGTGGGCCGGTGTGTGGGCTGGTGTGTCTGAATGTCCCGGGCTGAATTTGTGTCCCAGTCCGCCACTGCCTCTATCTGTCTCTCTACCTGGACCTCTACCTGGGCCTACCTGTCCCTCTACCTGGGCCTCTACCTGTCCCTCTGCCCCTCTTCCTGTCTCTCTACCTGGGCATCTACCTGTCCCTCTACACCTGCCCCTCTTCCTGTCTCTCTACCTGTCCCCTCTACCTGGGCCCCTCTCTACCTGTCTCTCTATCTGTCTCTCTACCTGTCCCTCTACCTGGGCCCCTCTACCCGGCCCTCACACAGTCACACTACCGGGCGGAGAGGAGAATAACCGCGGCGCGGGACAGAGTATAGTAGTGTAATAGCTGGACGATAGGCAGGCTGCCAAATTGCTTTCCAATGGGGGAGGATGGCTTGGCAGGCAGCATGTTGCGCCCGGCTGCCTTGGTCATAATTAATTGTCCACGTCGTTACTGTACATTATCAATGTGACTTATTAGCTGCTGTCGTAGCTATAGTCGATACGTATATGTATAGATTATTATGTGTACTGTCTGAGTAATGTTTAGTGCACGAGATGAACGCATTGTGTCCGTCCGGAAGAGAACACGGATGACGAGATGCAGAATGCCGACTCGCTGCAGGAACACGTCTCCCACTCGGACTTTTAATTCGAAGAGAAAATGTACCGTTTAAATAAATAAGCTTAGTTGGAATCCACATCGCTCCGCATTGAAGAAGGACAACCTGTCTGTCGGCACAGCAGCACCATTCCAAGAAGCAAAGCTTACCAGCTAGTTAACGCCGTTATCCATTTAGATCTCTGCTCCATTTAAACTTGAGCTAGCGGGCGAGCTAACGCAATTGGTTTGCTAGCTAACTGTAACGTTTGACTAGTTATGGGTTAATTATTTGCATCGGTTTTGGGTCAGTTACTGGTGGAGTAAGATGACTTTTAAAACATAATGGCGCATGTTTTAGTGAGAAAAAGTTAACCTGGCCGTTAGCTTGTTAGCCCTTTGAGCACTGTGACTGTCAGGGGACGCTTGGTCCTTTCGGGTGTTGTCTGCCTCCTCGGTTCAGTGAAGCATTTCTCATGGATCGTGGACGAAGCCTGGAAGAAAGACTGTTTTATATCCTTTCCCATATGTGGGCCAAGAAGACTACGGACCGTTTAGAAGTATAGCTCACATCGGGATCTCCCCCACTATAATAATAACACCATCGTGATGATGGGTTCACTGAAAGCTCTCCAGGAGTGGTGTCGGATACAGTGCGAAGATTACAACGATGTGGACATAAAGAACATGTCGACGTCCTTTCGAGACGGATTGGCTTTTTGTGCCATAATACACCGTCACAGACCCGATTTGATGTAAGTAACTACTAAGACCACGATTGACAACAGAATGACGATTTCAACGAATCATCGGTGTAAAAAGAATTGGGAGTGCTTGCTCATAAAAGATTGAGGAACTGTGATTTGACATGTGTACATCATTTCAGTTCCACTAGTACAGAGTCGTTATAGGCAAGGCAACCAAAGTAACCCCACCACCACGGCTCCGTAAAGAGTCACTTTGAACTTGGATTCTGGTTTGAATTATTACCTATGATTAATAATCCTATCAGGACCGGACGAACACGGCCCCACAGGGTGGCAGTGCCGTGGGGTGTAGAGGCCTACTGTACTTGTTGAACTCATCTCGGCTCTAGATTAGTCCATGTCATGGATTGGAATCAACAACAGTGCTGCAATGTTTAGGATTATGTACTGTGACCCGAGCTTGAACCTTTTCTTAGAATGTTATCATTAAGGGGGAAACACACTGTCAAGTGTCAATATATTGTTATCAACACTGCTAATTTATAGGGAGGCTGCTTCATTAGTAGTCAAGCTTTCTATTTGTGATCACACGTTTATAGTGTTTTATATCTTTACCATCTCTGTTTGTCCAAACCAAGATAACATCATGCCACAGCGGAAACCATTGTTCTGCAGTATGTTATAACATTTCATTGTCCAATTACGATTTTATTAACACTAAAATGTGGGATCACAAAACCATGACCATAAAAACTAACCATGGTAATGTAGTCAACGATAAGCAAGGGCCTTCACATACCTGAGCTCAAACCCATATAGAAAGAACTCTAGCTCAAACACGTTTTAAAAAAAAAAGTGATTTATGTTGAATATCAGCCCATGTCTTACAGCAATACCAGAGTCTATACAATTTATCATGAACTATTTGGAACCGGTATCCTTCAACTTCAAGACTATAGACTGAAGCCACTCTGCAGGTAGAATCAGAGGCTACAGCAATTAATCAGAAACTTTGATCAAATGATTGTGAAACATAGTTGCACTTGCAGCATCTGTCCCACCGGAGTGCATTTATGGAGCACTCTTTAGAAATGTGATGATCAAGTGGCACTCATTTTGGAAGTATAAAGTAGGGCTGCTTGAAATGTTTACCGCCTAGACCCAAATCTGCTTCATTCGTTTCACCTTGCCTTCCTAGGACCCAGGCTAATTGAGATAGCACACTTCATGTCATTTGATAACATAAACCTTTATTTATCCCCCTGGGGGAAGACGTGTCATTGTTCAATACACAGCATTGGAGAGGGCAATAAGTAGAAAAATGTAGATAAATAATAATAATAATAATAATAATAAAGCTACATGCCCATGGCCCATATTGGTCCTGACCCATAGATTAGAAACACTGCTGTATGAGGATACATTTAGTGAGGTTTCCATTCATGCGGAAAATACCCTAGTACGTTTCCTACCTGACCTACACTTTGCTAGTAAAATAATCTAGTGGAATGTATCCCCATGCCCACATTACAGCAGTGGCATTCTGTTCAAGTGTATTATGAAACAAATGATAACCACCCAGTTGTTGAGCTCTGCCTGCCTATAACCTCTGTGGCACAGCACGCCTCCCTGCCCTGCCCTCATTGTAGCTACAACGGCCCCACCAACTCACTGTGATTCAGACGGACAGTCCGTCAGGCTAATCTGCAATCAAGGCCTCAGCCTGTCACACTGGATTTGTCTCTAAGGCTATGCCAAGCAATCCGAGCACATCACTGCATTGTGCAAAGCAACCACTGTTCTCGTTAAAATACATTGCATTTACTACTACACAGAACACCCCAGTGCAGCAACTCTTATGATGGAATCCTCTTTTGCTTAGAATTGGGACCCAGTTCTCTTTTGACGGATCAGTTGTATCCATTGTTTGGGTATCAAGACAAGAGCACTCACTAATAATTGTGTTATTACACAGTCATGACTTCTGGAATGGAAGGATGCATAGAAAGAGGGGGAGGAAGAGAAGGAGAGATACTAGGATGGAGATAAAGAGCCAACAGTGTCCTGTTTCTTCAGTGTGCATGGTGGAGTCAAGATCCCATGACTAATATCATCATCCTATATTCAGGCCATTTTCATACTTCATGTCAGCCTTTAGTTATCTCCATTCATTCCCATGCAAATATTTGTAGCATAACTCACTGTCACTTCTTGTTCCTGCTATTCAGTTCACCTTTTCAGGTCATTGAAAATGCTCACATTTTGTCTCATAGGCTGCTATTCACCTGAACTATTCTGGTCTTGCACTATTCTGTAAAAGCCCACCTTTTGACTTGTCATCACATGTCAAGTCACACTAAATCACTCTGTGCTGGAATGCATCAATTCCGGTATTGGATATGCGCTCGACTACAACCAAGCATCGGTATCGGACAATTTCCCAATACTAAAATCCCATACAAAGATCCCCATTTAATGTGTTAGAAAGCAAAAGAGCCACTTGATGTTATGCATTTTTGGCCCATAGGAGCATGTCAGATATTTTTACAAAGAAAGATGGATTAACGGGTCCAGTGTTGGTATTCTATTCAAATAGTATTCTTACTATATTTAAATGCCAAAATGCTAATAGTTAGCCTATATCACTGCAACCTGTATTAGAACCAAAACTGCGACAGATATAGAACCAACAATTGCTCCCACTTAGGGCTGGGTAATATTGTTTGAAAATGTTCAATACCGATACCTTGATTTAGATACAGGCATGTGTGGATTGTGTGGGCAGGCCTTCAGGCTCCAAGGGCAATAGCTGAAAAGCCAACGTGTACTAAAAGAGCTTTGTGTTGATTTGTCAATCAAGTCATGTTGGAACTGGCTGTGAAAATGGCACTTTCTTTTTGTTTTTCCAATACCCGATACCGCCGGTTAGTATTGATTTGATTCAATCGATACTTTGATTGTATTGATTTTCAGTACCAAGCTTTACCCTCAGTGCTGCTACAAAACTATTCCAGAGGCAACACAGGCCTATATCTCAGTCATTTTTGTAAGATGACCCCCCAAAACAAAGGCTTTTAATATTGTTTGGTAAAAGTAATGGATCGGATCAGTGCATGGTATCAAATGGTGGATGCTTCCAAGTGCAGGATACAGTAATTGGTATCGGCAGTGAAAAAGCGCTATCGGTGCATCATCCCTAGTCCTATTCATTCAGAGGCAAGAATAAACATTCTCCTCGCCATGATCCAACCATTGATGTAACCAGACCTGGCAGCAGCAGCAGTCTACACACACAGGTTCCCACCATGTTAGATACTAGACATGCACACACACTACACACACACACACACACCGTTTTTCTACAGTCCCCATAGCCAAAAATAAACCTGGGACTCAGCGAGACTCCGTGAGTCACAACGGATTAGTTTCGTACTTCACACACGCCAGTCCACTCCCTCATCCATGTTAAAGTCTCTCAGTTCAGTCATACTTGGGGCAGGGCGATGTACAGATACTACCATTCATCATATTAGCATATTATTGTTTTTTGGATGTTTTGTGAAACAATTTTGTTGTCTAAATAAATGTTAAAAAGGTAACGTTAAATATGAAGTCGTGTTTCTCATAAAATGAAATGCACATTCACTAAACATTAAGAGTTTGAATAGCCTATATGCTTATCAGCGAAAGTACTTGATGGGCTACATGACTTGCAATTAGGTCAGGGCACAAGATAAGATCAACACAAGATTACAGAACATTTCTCTTGGACATGATAAATACAGAACGCATAAAGCAACGTCTAAAGTGCAAGATTACATGTGCAAAGTTATTGTTATTGCATAGGGAACAAATGAGTTCTTAATCATATTGCACTTAAACCTGGATACTGGGGGAGCTCCAGTAGCTCACCACGTACCGCGAGTGCTATTTCAGCGCCGTGGACAACCGCGCTCGCGCGGATCTGGGGCTGAGCGCGTTCCAATCCCGGACGGCAGCCGTGCCTTTCCCAGAGTGTCTTTCCCCCCATCTGAACCCTTTCAGCCTGCTTCTGTCGGTCGAACTTGACCAAGTATGAATGCGAAGAAAAAGCGATAAACGCTAAAAAGAACCAGCTGACTGGTCAAAGTTTGAAAAAAAAAAAAAACTGGATACTGTAAATCTACGTCCTCAGGGTAGCGTCTCAAAGGGGGTCTAAACTGTCTAATATAGACTTCGTCTTGTGGAGGACTTGCTGGTCATCACAATACCTTCACAGTAGTACTCTGGTGGTTTTTATCTCTGATGTTCAGGTTACTGTAACAAGCAATCTTAGAAAAAGTAAGAACAGATCCAATAAATTACATCATTCATTCAACAATGTGACATACTTTCCCTGTCTATATTAAGCATTAAGCATTTCACTTCCTGAGGAAATACAAACGCTGCTGTTCCTTCTTACAGACTGCATCAGAATTAGCATAAAACATTGTCAATGATGAAGATATTTATATTGTTCTATAAAGTCGCTACTAGAACCTTTTGGTCTGAAATTACAAACCCGTCTAGCAGGCTAATGATAACTGAATCATCAGTGGATTTAATTTCCCGTCCTCATGCTGAACATAGTCATATTGATATTGTATACATCACCCAGCCCTAGTAAAAGAAAAAGGTCAAGTATCTTCCTAAGGGATGACTACAGTAGTTATTTCTACAGTATTAGGTGTTCTGATGTTGACAGTGGGCCTAGTTGTGTCATGATCTTGACATTAGTGCTGCTAAGCCATGTGCGTTTCTGGGCATGGGTGCTAGATTACGGAGAACAGAGCTCACTTTGTGTGGCTGTGTGTTTGTCAGATTTTCCTTCTTGAGAACCACATGGATCAAGCTCTTTACAAGGCTGTGGGGGGGGGGGGGGGGGGGTCCATTTTATCATGCACACACAATATTACCAAGAGACAAACATTTTCATGCCCACACATACTTCTACACACACTCGGCCACACTTTTGTCCAAAAACAGCTCACAAATCTACCAGTTTTACGGCCGGATGTTTCCTGGCGGGAGCCCGGGGTTTAGCTCCTTGCTCCAGGGCAAGCTACCTTGTAATTATCAGCCCATTCCAACTGGTTGCTTCAGAAGCTTCTGTCCTGTCATCTTGCAGTTTTCCCACGAAGTCCTGTTAAAATGTGTGCTATATGGGACCATTGTCTGTTCTATAGTGGCCTATGTAGGTGGCCCTCCTACTGACGCCATCTGTCATACTGTTTAGCCCCTTATAGTTTTCTGCTGGGCCATAGGTGGAAAGAGTTCAGCAGGCTAACTGTTTCTCCTGCCCTGGCACAGGAAAAACATTTAGCCCGCTGACCTCTTTTCACTTATGAAGTCTGGAGATGGGGATGGCAATGTGAGACTAGGCCTAAATAAGCAGTACTAACCTATTTCCACACGACTTGGAACCAATGGGTTCTTTTTTCAGAATAAATAAATAAAAGCAGATCCTGCTGCTCTGTTGATAACCACTTGTTCTACATTATATATTTACAGTAAAGCCTAGAACTAACTTAAGGCTACCAGGCCTACCTCATAATTTGCATCAAGTTTGAATGATTTTCCTTGTGTGTTCTGTTATTCCAGAGACTTCGACTCGCTGTCTAAAGAGAATGTCTACGAGAACAACAGACTGGTGAGTGAGTCAGTTTCGCAACTTGTTGTTTTGAGTTGTGAGCAGTCCTATGTGCGAGTCTCGCCGGCTTTTCCCTCCGTCGTCCTCAGTGGGATGGTGTTGGCTTGCTTGTGTAGCCCGTTACTGACGTATCACTTACCCTCAGGCGTTATATCTATTACAGCACTAGTTTCCTCAGTAATAACAAGGCATTGCACAGAATGTTTGTGTAGTTCTCTTGTCTTCCAGCATGGCTGCCTGTAGTATAAGGACTGTTTTGTACATGCCAATGGAAGAGACAACAGTTGCTATGTGTCACTGTTGACATAATGAGAAATGTATCAACAGAAACATAGTCAGTGATTTGGCGTCTTTATTTACTGGATCTCTTGTAAACAAGGCACAGTAGAACAGTAATATCAGGCTTTTCCAGTGTTTTACCTACTCTACCACTGCATAGAAACTAAGCATTTTCTTTTGAAATTGGTTCCCAATGGTTAAAGGCAGCCGTAAGAAAGAGAACTACACTGTGGTGTGCGCGCGCGTGGGTGTGGTGTGTGAGTGTGAGTGTGTGTGCAGTGTTACAGTACTCCATCCTGCTGTAGCCTTGGATAACAGGGAGGGAGGGAAAGTGAACATCTGAGGTCACAAAATAAATAACGGGACATGAATTGGAAAAGGCCAAAGGACGGAGAATACTAAACTTAGAAGGTTTGCGTTTTCAGCGGTACGTTCTGGAAGAAATTAACAGCAACTAGACGTTTTCACCCTTTATGGTCAAAGAGACCTCATGCTCGTCGGCCCACTCCGTTTATTCTGTGAGGTGGCAACGGATGACTGAGAGGCGAAGCAGGAGTCTGAGATCAGCCTTGGCAGCCTTGGCAGCTCTGTGGACTTGGCGCTGCTGTGATGGCTGCCTTTCTGATCGCTCCGACGAGACTGTGCTTTATTTTGTTTGTCTAGCACAGTCTCTGGAGCGTAACAGTAAGAAGCATTTTGTATGAAAGTATTCTGTACTTCTGTATGACAACTATTAAAGAACTTGAACTTGCTACTGTTTACCTTCTTCTCATCTGAGAGCTTTCAGGGGTGAAGTGAAGCAGCTAGCAGCAGTAGAGACGAGCTCTCGGCTTCCTGGCTGCGGTTCCGAGCGAGAGGTTCACTGTAACCCCACACCAGGGCGGTTAATCCATGACCCAAAACATGTTGGGCCACATGTAAATCTGCTGAGCTGAATTTTATAATTGAAGAGATTAGATTTGGTCATTTTGATCACTGTTGTTTTGATCTCTCTCTCTCTCTGGCTTTACTTGTCTAATTCTCCCGATAGCTAAAAACCTGATGTGGTGTGTATATTACATATCTATTGACTATTGTGTTAATTTATAGTCATGCTTTTATCAGCTCTTGGACTGGGGTACTACTCAAATCCTGCCCTCTTTTCTTGATCGTCCAATCACAACTGTTGCTTCCCTCTGACAAACTCAGTTGTGATTGGAGGATCACAAAAAGGGTCTCTTTTCGCCTAGAATTACAGTTTAGGCGAATCACTTTCAGTTAGGTTTCAAAATGTTGATTTCTAAAAGGAAGGTATGCTGCAATATGTTGCAATGTCTGATAGAGGCTTCATCTGCAAAACAGTGATTTATAAGCAGGATGTTATTATGAATGTGGACTCACTCCACATTTTCTGTTTTAGTTTTGTTTTTATATTTAGCCTCGCTGGATTACCTCAGTGTTGTACGCCTGCCAAGCAACTGTATTCCTGTTGCTGTTGTTGTGTTTGTTATGTAACCCAAACCACTCTGGGCCAGACTCATTTCCTTAGAGGGTTTTTTCATTAGACTGATGGTTATCCTCAAAAGACCAGACATTTCATTATGGACGGACATCATTCATCTTTTGTGAGGACAGTTTTATTTTGGGTATCATGTATCAGCCGATGAGTGGGCTAAGGCGGGTATTCGTTCACACACACACACACACACACACACACACACACACACACACACACACACACACACACACACACACACACACACACACACACACACACACACACACACACACACACACACACACACACACACACACACACACACACACACACACACACACACACACACACACACACACACACACACACACACACACACACACACACACACACACACACACACACACACACACACATTGTTGTTTCTCACCCAACTATCTTTTCTTCTTCCCTTTCTTCTTTCCCTCCCTCCCTCCATCCCTCCCTCCAAGGCATTTGAGGTGGCAGAGGCGGAGCTGGGGATTCCAGCTCTGTTGGACCCAGAGGACATGGTGTCCATGAAAGTGCCCGACAGACTCAGCATAATCACCTACGTCTCCCAGTACTACAACTTCTTCACCAACAAGTCTCAAGGTGGGAACACCGCTGTCGCACTACTGGCCCGTGGGGTGGTAGTAGTCCTCTGGCCCGTGGGGTGGTAGTAGTCCTCTGGCCCGTGGGGTGGTAGTAGTCCTCTGGCCCGTGGGGTGGTAGTAGTCCTCTGGCCCGTGGGGTGGTAGTAGTCCTGTGGGGTGGTAGTAGTCCTCTGGCCCGTGGGGTGGTAGTAGTCCTCTGGCCCGTGGGGTGGTAGTAGTCCTGTGGGGTGGTGTTACGACCCTGGCTCATGGGCACGCAACCTATGTGCAAACCAACACCAAAACCACGTGCTCTAACTCAAAGTGCTACTATATCAAGGAACTATTAATGTAAATGTAAACTAATGTACTAATGTAAACCCAACGGACAAGGACTGGAAGAACCTGACAGCTCTTTCTCTAAGCACAGACACTGCATGTGTGTTACTAGCGCTGGCTTTAAAGCTCCCAGCAGGTAACCAATCAGCACTAATTGGCTAATTGGCAGCCCTCACCTGCATGCCCCGTGACACAGGAGTGATCAGGCCTGCCTGCACCGTGACACAGGAGTGATCAGGCTCCTGGTACATAACACCTCCCCCACCAAACTGGTTGCCCCAGAGGCAACCACCACACAACAACCCATAAACAAAACAAAAAAAACAACTGTGACCCATTAGTTGTCAGGGCCACCACCACAACAGTGATAGCGGGTCGGCCCCTGTCGAACACGACCACCAACCGTGTTGTATGCTCCCTTTCAACAGGCCCCTGGCCTCCACCGATACCGACCTGTCAAAAATAGACTGCAAACCAAAATCAACCTGAGAACTGCGCTCAACAGAACAGAACACAGCAAAACAAAAACCATAGATCACTGATACCACCACCGCGCCCATATCCATCCCACCTGGCACTGGCAGTCCAGGATACTGCAAACCGTGAACATCCAGAGTAGGATGTACCGCCTCAGGTACAGCCCCACCGTACCTGGAACATGGCAGTACGACAGTCACAAAAACGTCTGGAACACCATCTAAAATGGCGTCACCCAAAATAACATTGTCCTGATCAAAATCAAAATGGCTGCCACTCAACAGACCAGGTCGCGAAGGCGGCTCCTGCTCCACAGGACACAGGTAACTAGGTTGACCATCACACCTAGTGCATGGCAGAGAATCAGTGTGGACATGTGGATCAATGTCAGAATCATCAACTGACATACTGGGACCATCCCTGCCCACAAGTGAAACATTAGGGACGATAGAGCTACTGTGGGAAGGCTGGCAGCCTAAGTCAGTCTTAGTAGCCTCTCCAACCAGAACGGTGTCACATGAAACAACAGCACCTCTCATAGCATCCTTCCCACACTCCTCCTCCAATTCGTTCGTGGCCTCAGCCACCATACAGGCTGGGAAGACCCTGAGACACTGCGCTGCCATACCATCTCCTGCCACATGCTTCTCCGGCACGCATGTCAACTCTGGTTTCACCACCGGGCCTAACACAAAACCACAATCAAGAGAATCATTATGCAGAGGTAGATCCACAGTGTGCTTTCCAAAATTCTCAACAGGTACACATTTTAATTCAACAAAGAATGTGTCACTAAGTGTAATGTCCCAAGTCGAAGTATCAACAACATCACTTTTGTCCTTTGACATTTCCCGAGCCACAGCACACACAGGAAACACTCCTGGATGTTTCTGTGCCAGCTCATTAGGGACCTCAGAAACCACAGGAATGGGAGTTACAACCGGAGTAGCCAACACTTTGTCACCAGCCAAATCATTCCCTAGAATGAAGGACACCCCCTTTATGGGAATGTGAGAACATACCCCCACAACAACATTGCCTGATACTAAGGGAGAATTGAGCGTGACCTCATGCAAAGGTGCATCCACAAATCCACCCCCAAAGCCCCGAACAACGACACCGGAATGCAAAGAAGAGTTTTCTGAAAACGGCAAAACCCCCTCCAGAATGAGGGACTGAAAAGCACCGGTATCTCTCCAAATTGTTATAGCCTGTTTGGACTCTAGTGCATTAGTCAGGGAAACAAATCCATTCATCATAAACCTTGAGGAACCCTCGAGCTCTTTGTCCACACGTTTGATACTTTCCCCATCCCCATCTAACGTTGGCATAGGCGTTCTGCATATGGTTTCTACCAGAGCCACGGTTCTGACATTTTTCTGCTCAAGCACCGGGCACCCAGCAACGATATGACCAGGTTCTTTACAGTAGAAACAGATAATCCCTTCTGGGAATGCACCAGCAGAACCACCCCGCCTAGGAGGTGAAGTTAACTGACCAGCAGACACAGGTTTTGGGAAACGGCCCCCCTGAACAGGACGCCTATCCCCGGACTCAACACGGTAGTCCTCCAAAAACACGGACTTGTGTGTCAACACAAACTCATCAGCGAAGACAGCGGCGTCGCCTATCTTCGATACCTTACGCTCATTTAGATGTGTGGAAACGGTATCAGGAACACATCTTTTAAATTCCTCTAGGAGAATCACTTGCCTAAGCTGCTCTCTTGACTCTGCCTTCTGAGAAGTGCACCACCTGTCAAACAGGTTCTCCTTCTCCCTTCCAAATTCAACATAAGACTGCCCCTCCGACCTGCGATAACCTCTAAAACGCTGACGATAGGCCTCGGGGACCAACTCATAAGCCCTCAAAATGGAAGCTTTAACCAGCTCATAATCAGCGCTTTGTTCAAGGGACAGAGCAGTGTAGGCTTCTTGTGCCCTACCAACTAAAACACATTGCAGCAGCAGTGTCCAGGCGGAATCAGGCCACTTCAATGTGGTTGCCACCCGTTCAAAAAGGGGAAAATATCTTTCCACGTCTTTCTCAAAAAATGGTGGCACCATCCTAATATTCCTGCCTACATCAAACCCTGAACGTGACTCTGGATGCAGAGCACCCGCCTGCAAGGCAGCATGCTTATATTCAAGCTCCTTCTGTGCACGCTCGTGCTCCAACAACAGATGTTTCTCCTTAAACTCACGCTCCTCACGCCTCTCTCTCTCCTTAAGCTCACGCTCCTCTCTCCTCTCCTCACGCTCTCGCTCTAGCTGCCTTTCCTTAAACTCCAACTCCCTTATCCTCCACTCACCCTCTACACCAGGTAATAGCGGAGACGCGCCAGACGAAGGAGGCTCCTCCACCCTCTCCTCAAGCACCTGCTCCCTAACGAGTAACACCCTTAACGCACTCAAGGCAGACGGCTTCAAACGTTTCTCCCCTGCAGAAAGCTCCACCCTGTAGTGTACAGCAAGTTCTAGCAGTTCTTTGGAAAACTTCTCTAACAAGTCATGAGACGGGCGATCAACAAAGTCCCTGATGGAAGCCATTGTCACTGAACCAGCCACCCCAAGCTACACACCCTACCTCACAGTCACAAAGAACCACTAACGAACCACGAAGACCCCCCCAACGAACCACTGAAGAACCACGAAGAACCACTGAAGAACCATGAAGAACCACTGAAGAATGCTAAATGCCAATAATAACAACCAGAAGGGAACGCGGTGGAAATGTGAGCTCTACGGAGCGCACCTTTCTAGGTTGCAAAAGAAAAAAAAAAGAAAAATAAAAATAAAACACACCCACCCTAAATAGACGTGTCGGGTGTTAGGTGCTACCAGGTATGCTCACCAAACACTCAAACAAACAAAATAAATCCAACAAACAATCCCAAACAGGTGCGCCTTCTAACCTGATGCGACTACATATGCTTCTACGTCTAAACTGCAGTCAAAACCGGCCCACCACATGTCTACCCTAAGAAACACTAAATCAAGCCCTACCACACTACCTGTGTTTTCTGGCCGCCCTAATCTACCTACCCTTAAACTAATGCCCTGTAGACCTAACCATCTTCAACCACACCTGCTACCAGTCAAAGATCATACTTGACCATCCACCCGTCCAGTACATGATACGGTACCAGACAAGCAGATGGTGCTAATCCCTTCTCTGACTGCCCCAGGAGTACGTGGTGCACAGGACGCTAACCAACAACCAGAAAATAATGTCCCTATCTACATGTGGTGCCCACTAAACTATATATTTTAACAGCATAAGTAGTCACATCAAATTACAAACAAATACGGCATACTCACCTGTTTGATGAAATGGCTCAAGCCCCCACGCTACACCATATGTAACGAACACCACCCAAACCATAATACCATGACACCCCGTGTAACACAAAAAAAAAAACACCAAACAAATTTCTAGGGGTAAAGATCCCGGGCGAGCGCCCAACTGTTACGACCCTGGCTCATGGGCACGCAACCTATGTGCAAACCAACACCAAAACCCCGTGCTCTAACTCAAAGTGCTACTATATCAAGGAACTATTAATGTAAATGTAAACTAATGTACTAATGTAAACCCAACGGACAAGGACTGGAAGAACCTGACAGCTCTTTCTCTAAGCACAGACACTGCATGCGTGTTACTAGCGCTGGCTTTAAAGCTCCCAGCAGGTAACCAATCAGCACTAATTGGCTAATTGGCAGCCCTCACCTGCATGCCCCGTGACACAGGAGTGATCAGGCCTGCCTGCACCGTGACACAGGAGTGATCAGGCTCCTGGTACATAACAGGTGGTAGTAGTCCTCTGGTCTGTGGGGTGGTAGTAGTCCTCTGGCCCGTGGGGTGGTAGTAGTCCTCTGGCCCGTGGGGTGGTAGTAGTCCTGTGGGGTGGTAGTAGTCCTCTGGCCCGTGGGGTGGTAGTAGTCCTCTGGCCTGTGGGGTGGTAGTAGTCCTGTGGGGTGGTAGTAGTCCTCTGGCCTGTGGGGTGGTAGTAGTCCTGTGGGGTGGTAGTAGTCCTGTGGGGTGGTAGTAGTCCTGTGGGGTGGTAGTAGTCCTGTGGGGTGGTAGTAGTCCTGTGGCCTGTGGGGTGGTAGTAGTCCTCTGTGGGGTGGTAGTAGTCCTCTGTGGGGTGGTAGTAGTCCTCTGTGGGGTGGTAGTAGTCTTGTGGGGTGGTAGTAGTCCTCTGGCCCGTGGGGTGGTAGTAGTCCTCTGTGGGGTGGTAGTAGTCCTCTGTGGGGTGGTAGTAGTCCTCTGGCCCGTGGGGTGGTAGTAGTCCTCTGTGGGGTGGTAGTAGTCCTCTGGCCCGTGGGGTGGTAGTAGTCCTGTGGGGTGGTAGTAGTCCTCTGGCCTGTGGGGTGGTAGTAGTCCTCTGGATCAGTGGTTCCCAAAGTCGGGGTCGCGACCCAAAGGTGGGCCGCGAGCAGCCACGGGTGGGCCGCGAGATGATTTCCAAAAATTATTTTTTTTATTTTTATTTTTTCAGGCCACTGAACTTAGAAGCAGGCCAGGACAGTGTTTCTAGTTTTATTCTAAAATTCTATTCTATTCTATTGTATTCTAAAATGTGACTATATGGTTTTATATTAACTTAATAAATAAACAAAAACGGAAAATCTACTTATTTCAATGAACATTTCAAACTAAATAACAGATTATGCACATAAAACGCTGAAAACAACCGAAGCAACAATAGTATTTTAATGAGGCTATTATTATTATCATTATTATTTTGCAACAAGTTAGCCCTCTCATAAATAGCACATATAAATGAATAACTAACTTGAACTAACTTAATAGGATTGAAGTGATATTTGGCATAAAAAATCGGCTGCCTGGCAAAAAAAAAAAGAAAAAAAAAGCCTGATGATGTGCATTGGGCCGCGGCTCTCTGACGCCTTATTTTCTGGGTCCCGGCCTGAAAAGTGTGGGAACCCCTGCTCTAGATCACAGTGCTTATATCAGTCAAGGACCCACCAATTGAGATGGTCCTTCTTTCCCTTTGCTGTGGGACCTTTTCTTTGAGGCACACGATGGTGGTGTTAGGTTTTACGATGCGACCACGGGAACACCACTCAGCAGGCCAAGAAACCCTGATTGCGACTAGTCGCAGAGACCGGATTTCCTTTTAAAGCATTTGATTTATTGGTAGCTGTTGGGATGTAAAGAGAATTTCACCAAATATCACCAAAGATGGTTCTAAAAATGTGCCTACCTCTAGCTTCGATGCTATTCTGCAGTATTTGAATTTACAAGTTGCAACACCTGCCAAACATCTTTAATGTGTTGTGGTTTTAATCTTTACAACTACTATCTCTGTTTGCTGCCTTGACCCCTCTTGAGTCTCGCCATTCAATAACTCACCATTCAAAAGAAATGGCATGGAAGAAATATGAATGTAGTCAATGACAGGGAGGATAGTAATAGTAATTGGGATCACTTGTAGCATTCATTCAATTATCAGAAAACGGGAGCATTAATGGAAAATAAATGTCCCCCATGGCACGCCAGACTGACTGCTGCTGTGGGCTATACATTGCAATTCATGGTCACTCACTCACTCATACATGGACATTTTGTAGGATGTTTTGCAGGACACATGCACCGGTCATGTAGGTGAAACACAAAAGCCTACACATAGTTATCATTCACTGCCCTGTGTCAATACAAATGTATTAAAATATGTATGTAAAGTAGCCAAAATTATAGTGTACATATTTTCTCCAGTAGGAAATCCCCCTTCCATGAAGAGGCCGAGTGGTACAGGCCACAATGAGCCAGCCCAGAAGAGGCCTGCCACCCCTCTGGAAGATAAAGTGGTAGAGCCCGAGGTAAGAACCTTGACGTCACGACTTGGTTATCAGTTGAGGTCATGGAGATATACAAGGACTGTAGTCGCATGCATAATACTGATAACAATGTCTAAGCCCTGTGTAGTAGTGAATAGAAAGGGGAAAAAACAAGCCACAACATTAATGTTTTTAAAATGCATGGTGCATGGTAACTCCTTACTGCATGTTTAACTAATTAACTGCATTTTTCAGGTAATGTGTTTAGGCTTTCTCAGTCATTTATTTGATCCGGGACGGTTGTGTGTAGTTTCAAGTCAAGTTTGCATGGGTGGTGTTTATTCCCTTCAGACATCGTAGTTTCTTTAGTATTTTCCAGTTGTAGTCTAGGTGCAGACAGATAGGGCAGAAGATGAGTGTCTCAAGGCTTGAATTATATTAGTTGTCCATTATCTTTTTGCATGTGCTGTTTGCAGGGCTTAGAAAATGGGTATAGATTTACCAGACCTTTACGTCACAGAATCCTCCTTGTGCCTAAAGGCTTTTGATTATAACGACAGTATTGTGCCTGTATCATATGATGGTACAGTATGTCATGTCTATGACGGTCTGGTGAGGTTATTATTGTGCAGGACAGTACAGCATGAGTTGAGGCAAAGTAACAGACCGACAGAGTCTATAAAGATAGTCTTTGTATCCTCTCTCTTTCGCATGCCCTTCTACAACTTCTCTTCACCCCCATATGGACCTCCTACACCTTCACTCCCATCCCCCTCTTCAGATGGAAATCCATTCCTCTCCCTCTTCTTCTTCCTCCTCACCTCTGATCTCCCCACCACCACTCTCTGGTCCTGAGCCTAGGCAGTAGGATGGGGGGTGGTATAAGGGGTTCTAAGCAAAAAAATATAAAAAAATAAAAGACGGGTTAGGTCTTTTTTATTTTAGTCTTCTTAATCTTTTAACCTTCTTTTGTACATAAAACGAAAAACTAACAATTGTTTTCATATTTTGCTAACATCATGTGCCAAGTTTGGGAATATCCTGCTGCTACCCCACTCCCACCCCCGTTTTCTTCTTCTTTTACTAAAATAAAAGTCCCAAACCCCTGCTACAGTATGTGCACAATAATGACTAATCCAGCTGTTAACCTTTATCTCAACAACACATATCAGTTTTGTATCAATCCAGTTACTTGTAATTGAAGAGGAAATGCAAATATCAAAACCATATGAACCAACAAGCAGTTGATGATGCAGTAGCTGGCTGGACAGAGCTCTTAGTTAGCTAAGCAAGAATGAAGAATCCGCATCCTCGAATCCTGACTCCGTGTTTGATCTCCCCCACCCCCCCTCCCACAACCTCTCCTCTCCATTTCCCTCCCGTCCCCCTCCCCCCGTGCCGTGAACTCCATCCCGGTCGCTTGCTCCAGCCGAGCCGGCCCGCCCCACCAGGTGTGGAGATAGAGGTGGATGTGGCGGCCAAGCGCAGCACCCTCAGCAGCACCTGTGCCGCCTGCCAGAAGCACGTTCACCTGGTCCAGAGGTTCCTGGTGGACGGCAAGCTCTACCACCGCAACTGCTTCAGGTGAACAGCGCGGCTGCAGATAACATCTTCTAACTTGACTTTAAAGGGGACATGTACTGCTATTCCTAGCACTATTTGGGCAACTTTACACAATTCCTGTTAGTCTATTGAAGACATCTGTAACTGAGGGGTACAATTCCCTGACTGTATTACTAGATATGATACTTACTACCACTACCTTTGTACTTAATATTCGGCCACCCAGTACACGGCATAAATATATTATGATGAACACTGTCACGTAGATGAAACGGATCCAACACAAATGTACGAATTAGAAATAGGTCTTTATTTCTACACAGCGATGGTGTGTAGAGCAAGCACTTAATCAAATCAATCACATTTATGAATGGGAATTAGTATGCACTTTTATGGCAAGAGTATTCGTCGGTATATCAATAGAGAATGTCCAATCTCTGAAGGCGCAGGTGGTACATATACGACCTGGAATAGTTAAGGAATAACAGCAATGATACTTCAATGATTATATACTGGATACACTAAGGGGGGGTTAATCCGGTCGCTTGTAAGCCGACAGGAGTAGGAAGGGGGGGGGGGGTAGAGTCCGGCTGCCTCATCCGGCCAAGGGTATCCCAGGTGAACCCACTGTAGTGCCGTTCAATGCGCCGGCGATCCTTGGACCACAGATGAAAGCAGATGGACTCTTTGTGGGCCGGCGTCCTCCGGTCCACGGGGGAGAGACGTGAAGCGACCTCGTCTTGCAGAGCGTCTCCTCACCTTGCGTCCTCTCCAGGGGGGGGGGGTTCCAACACACGGCAGTGTCGGGGGTCTTTATCCATGGAATAATCAACGTATACAAAGCATAATCCGTGCCGGGGAAGGCGGGCTGTCGTCGGTAGAATAATCCGGTATACAGGTCCACTCGCTCGTCGGCTCTGGGGCTCCTCGGGTGCAGCTTCACGTGGGGTCAACCACCCTGGATAAGCAGCCAGTTCTCTGCCCGAAACGATGGGGTACTGACTACGGTAGTATTCTCACCGTACGAAGCACTATATATTAACAGACTATTATTAGCTTAATAGACTACGTCCAACTCGACGATATAGTGCCAAATATGACTATTCAAATATTAATATACACGATGTCTCAATACCGATGGTAGGCGAACTTGGCCTTACTCCCACACGTGGCGTCGCGGGGAGGCTTTACGTCTGTGACTCTATTGGAGGGTAAGAAACTGGACTGAAAAGGAAGTCCTACTTTAGTAGCGCAGTATATATACGCACTATGAACAAATAGTCCCATTAGTGGTGCGGTAGCCAGATTCCTACGCGGAACCAGGACTTGTTCGTACATGTTGAGCGGTACGTTTGAACTGGGTCTGAGGGGTATGGCAGCCTGGCACCAAGGTCTCGACCAATAGTAGAATGGAGACTATTATGGGATGTTCAGTAGGCTAGAATGGATATTCAATGCATATTGTACAAGGAATATACAAGGGATATCAGGGAATATTAGAGAATATACAAATACAATTAAATATATATATATAAATAAATATATATATTCGGTTTAATCTGGCCCTTCACAACAGCCACCCCCTGATTGGTCCCAGACCTAATCAGTTAAACAGAGACAGATTAATCGCGTTGTCTATTTACACATAAGGGTTTGCTGTAGGGGTCAGTCAACTTCACAAAGTCATAGGGTTATAGGGTCATGGTCATCATCGATTGTGTCTGGGAGTCGGGGCAGTTCTATGAGCCTCGCCACGGGACGGGTGTAAGTGCGACCCTGGACAAGCACTTCAGCTGCTCGGACCTTGCCGTCGGCACCGGTGATCACTTTGCTTACGCGGCCGGCCGGCCACATAGCTCTGGGCAGTGATTGATCAATAATCATGACGACTGTTCCTTCTGTCAAATTGTCTCTCTCCTTTACCCACTTCTGGCGGGTCTGTAGAGACGGTAGGTAGTGCAGTAGGAAACTGCTCCAAAACTTGTCGGCTAATACTTGGCTGTACCTCCACATTCGTCGGCCGTTCGCTTCTTCAGGCCGGTACATTGTCTGGGGTAATGCAGGATCTAGCCGCCCCATCAGGAGTGTGTTGGGGTCTGCGGAGATAACAGTGCTCAATCCACAGAACACAGGCTTCTTATTCTCAGCCTCCTCCTGACTGGCTTTCCTCGGGATAGGCGTGGGCCACTGTCCTTCCGGGAGTCTTAGGAATGCGGGGCCGTCACTGTAAGCATTGTGACGGGTGAGGTCATCCAGGGGCATCCCCCGGGTGATGACGTCAGCTGGGTTCTGTTTTGTATCAACGTAGCGCCACTCTGTTTCTCCGGTTAACTCTTCGGTTAAGTCTTGAATCTCGGTGACTCTGACTCCCACGAAGACTTTGTACTTGCATGAGTCCGATTTGATCCAGGCGAGTACTGTCGTGGAATCTGACCACAGGATTGTTCTAGACACCGGTATGGTGAGCTCACGTTGGATGAGCGTGGCTAGGTGCGCTCCGGCTAGGGCTGCGCAGAGCTCTAGGCGTGGGATAGATTGTTGCTTGCGTGGGGCTATTCTCGAGCGGGCGAGGACAAATGCTGTGTAGATCTCTCCCCCCCTTTCTTGGGCCCGCAAGTAGGCTACTGATCCGTATGCGACCTCTGAGGCGTCACTGAAGACGTGTAAGTCCATTTTACATGTCTCTGGCCTCACCGTGGGTGGGAAGTAGCTTCGGCGCATATTAACGCCTGGGAGTGAGTGGAGCTCCATCTCCCACTCTCTCCAGGTGGATGCAAGGTGTGCGGGAATGGGGTCGTCCCAGCCCTGGTCCTTGTCCCACAATGCTCGTACAATCATTTTTGCCCTGGTGGTGTACGGTAGAATACATCCTAGCGGGTCATATTGTCGGGCGAGTGTTGTGTACACACTCCGTCTGGTGGTCGGCGCCGCCGCCGGCCTTCCCTGCTCCGTAGTCAGGGGCTTGTGTCTGTAGTGAAGCGAATCTGTTTTGAATCGCCACACCAATCCCAGGGTCATCTCCTGGGCTTCTCCCGGGATTGTAGCCATCCAGGTCTCGCTGCTGGCTGCCTTGTCCTCGGAGGAGAGGCTGCGCAGTACTTGCGGATCGCTGCTGGCCCACTGCCTGAGATCAAAGCCGCCTTTGATCAATGAGGCGCGGAGTTTAATCAGGAGAGCCTCGGCTTCTTCCTGGGTTGAAAGGCTTTGTAGACAGTTGTCTACGTAGAAGCTGTTCTTTACGCTGTGTCGGACCTCTTCGTCCGCTGCTGGGTCCTCTGCTACATGTTTCTGTAGTGCAAATGTAGCACAGCAGGGGCTGCACGTCGTTCCGAAGGGGAGGACTTCCCATTGGTAGATGGCTGGGTGCTCATCTCCTGGCTTCTCTCTCCATAGGAACCGTAACAGGGGCTTGTCCTCCTCTACTAATCTCACCTGCAGGAACATTCCTTTAATGTCCCCGCTGATGGCCACCTTTTCCTGGCGGAAGCGGAGTAGAACGCCGAGTAGGGAGGGGCCGAGTGTGGGACCGGGCAGTAACTCTTTATTCAGATTTTGGGATCCGATCTGGTAGCTGCAGTTAAATACTATGCGGTCTTTACCGTTGTGATGGACCTTGTGGTGAGGCACGTACCACGATTCAGTGGTCTGGTCAGCCTCTTTAATGTCCATCTTTGTGACGTGTCCCGCTGTGATGAGCTTCTCAATCTCAGCGCGGTATACACTCTCTTGGGCGGGGTTCTTGGCTAAGCGCCGCTCCGTGTTCAGCAGGTACCGTTCTGTGGCGTCTGTCTTGGCGTGGAAAGTAGGCATTCCTTCTCGCCGCAGGAGTGGCGTGGCGTATCTCAACACGCCGTTGACCGGGACTCTCTTGGTCCCTGTCTCGAGGAGGTGAATGGCGTAAATGTCATCTTTAGAGCGAATGTCTTTCCTTCCGTTCTTAAAGGGCATTTGTTCCAAGGTCCATAGCCGCTCTACGTGTTGCAGGAGTGCGGTTTCTCCCTCTGTGACTCGGGAGTGGAGACATCTAGTGGCTGTACTTCGGTTGAGAGATTTGGCGAGCGGGCCTTGGAGAGTCCATCCCAAACGGGTCTCGACTGCTGCAGGACAGCCTCGGGGTCCGGTATGAACCCGGTCTATCGGGACAATGATGTCTGCATGGTCGGAGCCTATCAACAGGGTCGGCATAGCATTGTCTATGAGCGGGATCGGTAACTTGCGCAGATGTACATATTTCTCCATCAGCTTGGCGACGGGGTATGTGTACCGCGACAGTCCTATTTCTTGGCTGGTGAAAGCGTCTGTAATCTGGTACCGTCGCTCAGGCTGGCCGCTTGCTGCGATAGAGAATGAGACATTCTCGCCCTTTATCGTCTTCAAATCTCGTCTTATTGTCCGAATTGTCATTTGGGTTTCGCTTCCCCGCAGCCCTAGCTGGGCCGCAGCGGAGGCGAGCAGGAGGGTCTTCTCTGACCCGTCATCGAGGACGGCGTAGGTGTCCAGGACTTTATTCTGGTAGCTTAGTGTCACACGCACTACTTTTAGGAGTACTCGGGCTCCACTGCTGCTGGCGGGATCGATGTACATGACGCTCGCTTTGCTGCTGGATGGTGCGGGTGAAGGGCGCCGTCTGTTACTGTCGTGAAGTATGTCCAGATGGGCTCCATCGCACTTGGTGCACCTTTTCTTTAAGCGGCATTCGGCTGCCATGTGTGAGCGCGCACAGCGAAAACAGCGCTTGTTGGACTTTATCCATTGACTTGCTTCCTCCGCGTTCAGCTTGGGGAAGGAGTCACATTGCGCTAGCCAGTGTTCTTTCTCACAGTAGGGGCACACTATCTTCCACTTCTCCGTTCTGGAGGGGGTACTGTGGCTCCTGCTGCTCGGTACTGACTCCGATTGGTGCATCACAGTCACCGATCTTCTTCCATCATTTAGTCGTCTGGTTCCTTCTCTGGAGCCAGGGGTGCTCCGTCCGAATGTATCCAGCCGTAGGCTGCTGACTTCTCTCGCCAGGAAGTCTGCTAGGTCGAGGAGGTTCGGTTCGGGGCCATTCGGGTCTCGGTGGTCTCTCTGTCGCCTAAAACGCTCCTGTCGAGCGGGCGGCAGCTTCTCCAAGATCCTTTCCACATTTGAGTTGGCGTAAAGTTCATGCCTCCCCTTCTCTCTCTGCGCTCCCAACATCCCTACCAGGGACTGCACTCTGATGGACAGGTCGTCCAGTGCTCGATTGTCTATTGCTGGGGGTAAGCGGTCGATGTGTCGGATCTCCTGGATCACGTAATCCCATATGCGCCCATACCTCTGGTCCAATGCTACCAGCGCTGCTGTGTATGGGGTGGTGGAAGTCGCGTAGGCGAGCGCTATATTATGTGCGCGGGGTACCTTTAAGTGCTTCAGTAGGATGGCGTATTTATGGCGTTCATCCAATACATCCGCCAACATGGTCTCCAGACACATGCGGAGTTCTGTATACTGGGCCCGGTTCTCTTGGGTGAAGTCGGGTACCATAGGCGTGCCAATGTATGACGCTGACTGTGGATACATCGGCGAGCGTTGGGGGAGAGGCCTCCTAGGCGAGTCTCCTCCCGCTCCTTGGTATGGGCTGGTACCGGCAGTGTACCATGGCCCGCTTGTCCAGGTGCTGTTCCTCGGTGCGGGTCGTGCGTCGTGCTCACCCGGGTATAGAGTCGGGGGTCTGTAGCGCAGCTCCGCGGGAGTATAGCCTGGGCTGTACCGGACCTCCTGGTCCGGTAGAGTACTGTGCTGTCGTCGGGCGTGGTTCTCCTCCTCTTCCTCTTCGTCTTCAGTTAGGTCATCCAGTGCTTGTAGTCTCTGGTTTAGCCTCTCCACAGGATATGCTGCTCCTTCCCGGTTGCTAGGTCTCGCTTGGACCGGTGGGGGGAGGTGGTCTGTGGGGGGTATAGACCTCGTCTGTTGGTCAAGTTCAGGGTTGTTTACTCGGCTAGGGGATGCCGCCCTGGAGGTGTGTCTAGACGAGTTCCTGGAGCCTCTGGCGGAGGGAGAGGGTGTTGTCCGTCTGATCAGCTGTTCTATTAGTTGCGCTTGCTGTCTGTCGCGCTCTGCGTCCCGTAGAGCACCAGCAGCTGCTCGCTGGCTGTCTGCTCGGTCTCGGGCCACATTCTCTTCTCTCTGAATGCGTCTTATTTCTAGACATATATGCTCTTCTTCGCTCCGCTGCTGGATCTGCAGTCGGTCGCGTTCAGCAGCGGCGTTCAGGCTGATGAGGAAGGCCTGCTGTAGGGTCCTCTCTGCCTCGCTGGGAGAAGGCGGTTGTATAGGGGAGCCTTCCCTCGGGGTACTCCTTGCGGAGCCTTGGAGCTCTATCTCCACGGTGCTCTCCCCGTCTTCTTCCGTGCCGAGTTCTCTCTCGGTAGCGTTGTATTCCTCCCGGGACTCATCGGGGACTACTTCTTCAGTACTGGCGGGGTGTGAAGTCATGTCTGGTTCCCACTGGTCCCCACCGTGAACTTGGTCAGTTACATTAGTACCCGTAGGGGCCTCTATGGTCGGGGTAGTCTGGGCGTTGGGGTTAGACATACTTTTACTTTCTAGTTTTACCGCGTTTACTGTTAGTAGAAGACTAGGTTGTTGACTGACAGCGTAAGCCTCTAAGTACTGAGGGAGCCGTCGTTCGCGCTGCGGGCGTTGGTTAGGAGGATCGTTTCGTGGAGTGTTCATCATAGGCCATTTCAATATTAATAACACTATATTAATATTACACTAATTACCATCCGGCTCGAAGGACCAATTGTAACTGAGGGGTACAATTCCCTGACTGTATTACTAGATATGATACTTACTACCACTACCTTTGTACTTAATATTCGGCCACCCAGTACACGGCATAAATATATTATGATGAACACTGTCACGTAGATGAAACGGATCCAACACAAATGTACGAATTAGAAATAGGTCTTTATTTCTACACAGCGATGGTGTGTAGAGCAAGCACTTAATCAAATCAATCACATTTATGAATGGGAATTAGTATGCACTTTTATGGCAAGAGTATTCGTCGGTATATCAATAGAGAATGTCCAATCTCTGAAGGCGCAGGTGGTACATATACGACCTGGAATAGTTAAGGAATAACAGCAATGATACTTCAATGATTATATACTGGATACACTAAGGGGGGGTTAATCCGGTCGCTTGTAAGCCGACAGGAGTAGGAAGGGGGGGGGGGTAGAGTCCGGCTGCCTCATCCGGCCAAGGGTATCCCAGGTGAACCCACTGTAGTGCCGTTCAATGCGCCGGCGATCCTTGGACCACAGATGAAAGCAGATGGACTCTTTGTGGGCCGGCGTCCTCCGGTCCACGGGGGAGAGACGTGAAGCGACCTCGTCTTGCAGAGCGTCTCCTCACCTTGCGTCCTCTCCAGGGGGGGGGGGTTCCAACACACGGCAGTGTCGGGGGTCTTTATCCATGGAATAATCAACGTATACAAAGCATAATCCGTGCCGGGGAAGGCGGGCTGTCGTCGGTAGAATAATCCGGTATACAGGTCCACTCGCTCGTCGGCTCTGGGGCTCCTCGGGTGCAGCTTCACGTGGGGTCAACCACCCTGGATAAGCAGCCAGTTCTCTGCCCGAAACGATGGGGTACTGACTACGGTAGTATTCTCACCGTACGAAGCACTATATATTAACAGACTATTATTAGCTTAATAGACTACGTCCAACTCGACGATATAGTGCCAAATATGACTATTCAAATATTAATATACACGATGTCTCAATACCGATGGTAGGCGAACTTGGCCTTACTCCCACACGTGGCGTCGCGGGGAGGCTTTACGTCTGTGACTCTATTGGAGGGTAAGAAACTGGACTGAAAAGGAAGTCCTACTTTAGTAGCGCAGTATATATACGCACTATGAACAAATAGTCCCATTAGTGGTGCGGTAGCCAGATTCCTACGCGGAACCAGGACTTGTTCGTACATGTTGAGCGGTACGTTTGAACTGGGTCTGAGGGGTATGGCAGCCTGGCACCAAGGTCTCGACCAATAGTAGAATGGAGACTATTATGGGATGTTCAGTAGGCTAGAATGGATATTCAATGCATATTGTACAAGGAATATACAAGGGATATCAGGGAATATTAGAGAATATACAAATACAATTAAATATATATATATAAATAAATATATATATTCGGTTTAATCTGGCCCTTCACAACAACATCTGTAAGGTTTTTTCCAAAAAATGCATTGTTTTATATTTCTAATCAAGTACTCAAAACCATCATTTTCCAGCTTCAAGATTTCAGGCTGTTATGGCCTGGCTCCGCCCATAAGCACTTTGAGTGACAGTCAGTCCACACAGTCTGCGACTGGTAGACAGAGAGAGATAGAGAGAGAGAGAGAGAGAGAGAGAGAGGGGGGGGGGTGCGAGAGAGAGAGAGAGAGAGAGAAAAAAAAGACAGGCCGTCTCTTCCTTTCGTTTTTTCTCTCCCTGCGGCAGCTTGTGGGGGGAGGGGCGTCCCTTCCTCCCCTCTCCCGTGTGGCGCAGCAGGTCCCCCCCCCCAAGTGCTCCCTCCCTCTCTCTCTCCGTCTCCCTCTCTCTCTCTCCCTCTCTCTCTCTCTCTCTCTCTCTCTCTCTCTCTGTCTCTGTCTCTCTCTCCCTCTCTCTCCCTCTCTATCTCTCTCTCTCTCTCTCCCTCCAGAGTATGCAGAGGTGTCGGGTTTCACTGCCTCGCAGTATGAGGAAGTGGTTTTCCTCGCTGTCTAGTCTATGTAGATTGTGGGCGGGCATTAGCTACAACCACAGAGCCAATCACATCACTGTCTTCTACCCAGAGCCTGAATGACGTGACTCAGGCCTTCAAATCAGGATGGACTAATTTACTGGAGCAGGAAATTATCTGAGCTGAATCAGAGCAATCCGCCAATATGGTATTTAGACACTAAAACACATTGATACTAACTCCTATTACTATAATACAATGCTAGAGACTGAAAAATGACATTTATAGTACATGTCCCCTTTAAGCCCATGGTTAGATTAGGTGCTTTTGTTTTCGTTTTGTTGCTGAATGAATACGTTTGCTGTCCCAGTTAAATAGAAATGCCGTTTTGGCAGGAAAACGCGCTGCCCTACTGACGACGCTGAAAAGGTGTTTTCGTTTTGGATACTCGCCAAAACTCGCCGACAACGTGTCATGTAATCAGCACGGAGCCGTTGTTGCTCAACGCCCGTGCGCAGTAGATACCGACATCTGCGTGCCCTCACCAACGTCCGGTGACGACAGAGCTGTCCCAAATAGCTGCAGCTACCATGTGTTGTCAAGTTATTGTTATAAGGACCCCAGTCCAAGCTACAACAGTCTGCATTCCCTTAACAATTGTTTGTATTGAGCCGTATTGTATTGTACCCATTCTGCAATATGTTAAATAAAGTTCACATCCATTAATTCTGCTAGCATTAACGATTGCATGAGCAGCTGGCTAACGTGAGCTAACGTTAGCTATCAGACCCTGTTAGCTCAGAGCTCCTCTTTCAATCTTAACAAGCATTAAACAAAATGGCCCAGTCATCTATTCACCTTTGTTTATTACATGAGGCGTTGTCTAATGTTATCTAGCTACTGATAGCTCCTGATATCAGTTTGGTGCTGGCTGGCTAACGTGAGCTAACGTTAGCTGCTAGCCACAATGCTATACTGTTGTACTGGCATATCCCATTCACGTTAGCATGTAGCTAACAACATCGGAGATCTTTTTGTGAGACTAAACTATCCGCTCTTGGTGGTCAATTGTGTTGATGTTAGTTTTGTTTCATCAACAAATGAGAGGCAGAACACACAGTGAATGTATCCGTTTTGTTTATTGCACTTTTTTTTTTTTTTACTTAATTTTTTAGCGTTTATCGCTTTTCTGGTCAAGCATGACCGACAGATATAGGGTGAAACGGGATATAGATCAGGGGAAGACATTCTGTGGAATGACGGTGGGTCCGGGAATCGAACTCGAGTCCCCCAGATCCGTGACGCAGCACGGTTTTCCCCGACGCAGAAAATAGCGCCGATATATGCGGTGAGCTACTGGAGCTCCCCTGTTTATTGCACTTTTATTGCACTTTCTTTGCTGAAAAATAAGTGCTACATTGGCTAAATAGCTCACGGAGGCATTTAAAGATGGTGGCTTGTTGATTTTTTTGCAGGAAGTGTATTGGCACATCCAAGGTAACTACCTCCCTGTGCATGCTCAGTGCTGAACTGACCACGCCTCGTTCTGACAAAACGAAAGTGCTCAGATCGCAAAACAAATGTCTAACTCGGCTGTCACTACGTTGCGCTCTGGAAAGCGAAACTCATCTTGAAAACGAAACGAAAACATGCTGTGTGTAACCGACGCCTAAAGGTGCTATAGATAACATTCAGCCACTAGATGGCGCACTAGAGCACCAGCATGTCATTTATCCAATCGTGTGCATTCCACGTGGGGAAATGGGAAGTAGGGAGGGGATACGTGCACGCAACATGTAAACGACAATACTATAGCACCTTTTTAAATATATATGTCGGATATCTATGGATATACTATAAGGCGGGCGTGTCCATAGGAAACATCTTTTACAGCTGGCGGCGTTTGAGAGAAGCCGGCCCTGGCTACTGTTATACTGTGATAAATACACAGAGGAGTTACACTAATTTACAGTGTCGTCGAGATGTTACATTCACAAATAGTGTGTTAATAAACACAGAAACATCAGGCAATCGGAACAATTAAGAGCACATTTAAAAAACAAAATAATAATTTAAAAACAGAGGTAACAATTTAATCTACCAAGTTCTGTACAAACTCCAGGCACTCTTAAGTGTCCAGTGGTCCAAGAAGTAATATAATTTGGACAGTCTCTAATTATGGCTTTATAAAAAAAATAACAGATTCCAATGCAACTTACGTCTCTCTCTGCCAGAGAGGCCCACCCATCCTTATTATATAAGATACAATGGTGAGTACCATAACTTTATCACCGGTGATAAATCTAATGGCTGAATGATAAACAGAGTCTAAGGGTGTGGAAGCCGCTGCATGTTTATAAATCACATATAATCCAAAACAGACACGAGCACTGCTTCATAGGGGTGTAACGGTACACGGAAGCCACGGTTCAGTGTCTATCTGGCTATCTGGCTGCACAATGAATGGAAGCGGACATTTACAGGTAGCCTACGAATTGTCCAACTAACACTTCTTCCGAAGGCTACCCGTATATGTCCGCTTCCATTCATTGTGCTAAGCTAGGCTAACATGCAGCCCGATAGCTTTCTACTGAACGCACAGAGAGGAAACTTCTTCTTGTCTCTCTCTGGAGAAGACAGTAAGCTAATTTCCCAAAATGTTGGCGTGTTATTGGGTGCTAACGATGAATGACGAATTATCGCTTGGTTGCCACCACTCTAATCAATGAGAGGATGAGCACATTTGCGAACGCTTAAACTATATCTTAAATTATGGCTATGGGTCTAATACACCTGTCGCTTATCAATGACTTGCTTGCAGTCAACATGTACGAAACGGATTGTTTTTTCATCAGTACATTTCCGTTCTATACCGTTTTGAATACGAGTATAGTTTTGGAAATGTCTAGAAGGAAAAAAATATTCTGCAGTAATAGCCATTTACTGGAATACACACAACACGTTGTCATTTTCCGGCTGATTTATGAATCGTTTTCAAATAAACGCTAGATTATCGATAGTATATGTGTACTTATGCACGCTAGAGAAGCGGGCTGAAAAATCTATTATCTATGCCGTGCCTAGCGCTAACGTTACGCGCACACACATACACACACAGGAGACACGTTGTGATCGCTGTGAAAAAAAATCTGATTAAACCCAATATTGGTAAAATAAAGTCCTTACCTCAGGTCAGATGTTCTGCAAAAAGATTAATCCAATTCCTGATCGCCATTCCAAATATCGATCGTGTTTATTGATCCAACGTTATACTCCGAAACACATAATCGACGCTTCTTCCAGTGCCCTCAGTGGATGCAATAGTCTCAGGTTACATGCCTCAGACGTAAAATGTGGACCCCGGAGGTTTTTTTCCTGATGCATTCCCATCGACTCCATTCCAATGGGTGCAATACCACCCGGGAGACGATAGGGGGCGGTATTTACCCTTTTCGTGCTCAGAGCCATTCCCAATGATAATGTGAGGCTGGATGGATGAAAAATGAATGGATATCGCTAATAAAAGAAATAACGATTAAATAATTGATTTCTCGTCGTTGGCACCCAATGTGTTAAACTTGAATAACCTGTTGACAAGCTTCTACGTTCTGTAAAGAATCCTTTTCTAACGTCTTCTGGTTTCTGACTCTATGGAAATCCTCTTCTTGAGTGTCTCTTCCTCTCCCTCCACCCTTCTCTCAGGTGCAGAGAGTGTAGCAGCACTCTGCTTCCTGGATCCTACAAACTAGGAAACGATTCCGGCTCCCTGATCTGTACACATCACTTCAGCAGACCTGCCTTAGCCAGTCAGAATGGCAGACCGGACCTCAGTAAGCGGCCAGCGGGAGTTCAGTCTGCCAGGGTCGGTCGACCCACATCACCTCAAACCTCTCCCTCGGGAAGTGATCAGACTTCGCCCGAAGTGGGCATCGGTGGTGATCACTCCACACCTATCAATGACTCCATCACCACGAATTCTACCAATGACTCCACCACCACGACTTCTACCAATGACTCCACCACCACGACTTCTACCAATGACTCCACCACCACGACTTCTACCAATGACTCCATCACCACGACTTCTACCAATGACTCCATTGTGACGACTCTTACCAATGACTCCACCACCACGACTTCTACCGATGACTCCATTGTGACGACTCTTACCAGTGACTCCATCACAACGACACCTATCGATGACTCGATCACGACGACTCCTACCAGTGACTCTGTCATGGCGACTCCTGTTCCGACGAACAAAACGGACTCTTTGGAAAAAGAAAGGGACGGCAACAGAGAGAGAGAGGAGACACCTCCTAACCCTTTTGGTGAGAGTGATGAGGAGGAGGAGGAAGCAGAGGGAAGAAAGGAAGAGGAGAAATGGGTAGCAGCCAAAGAGATGGCTGGCGGGGACCTCCCCCCCGCACCCATCAGTCATCTAGGCGGTCCCAGTCGACCTGTGCCGGCCCCCCGCCGTGCTCCAGAGGCCACGCCTCCACCTCGCCCTGCCCCCAGGATCCGCCCGCCCCGCCCGATGGACATGCCTGCTGTCAACGGTGAGTGCAGAGCACATGGTACAGGTTGACTATAAAGTGGATACATGGTAATGACGGATGATACATTTGTTGTTGTTTTTTTCCCTCACTTCTCACTTGGAATCACAGGGGAACGTCGGAGACCTGTGCCTGCTCCCAAACCTCGGGACAGATCCCACTCTCCTGGAAGGTAATGGAATTTCCATGAAATTCCTCTTTTTCAACCATTCCATCTCTGCCGTAAACACATAGTCTCTCTCTGTCTCAATTCTGTGTCCTCTATTTGTGTGTCTCCATGCCTCCCCTGTCTGTGTTTATTGTGTCATATCCCCCTTGTGTGACCCCCAATCCTGTCTATCTTAGTGTCTCCAACATGTCCAGTAACACCCCTAAACCCAAAGACCCGCCCTGGCTCGCCCTGGTCCAATCGGAGTCCAAGAAGAAGCCAGCCCCTCCCCGTCCCCCAGTGGGATTGGCAACGCCCGCCAATACAGGCTCTCTGTCCTCTCTCAAGGGGGGGGGCTCCAGACCCAGTACGCCCCCTCCACCCAATCCCTTCGGGGATGACGACGATGAAGACGTGGAGGAAGAAGAGGAAGGGGCCGGGGGAGTTGAGACCCCACCTACGGTGGCAGCTAGTCACCCGTGGTACAGCATCATGCGGCCGGCCGAGGCTACAGCCGCCGACACCCCCCCGGGCGGGGGCTGCTCCTCCCGCTCTGCCAGCCCAGGAGGCTCCGCAGGCAAGAAGCGCCACGCCCCAAAGCCCCCCACCTCCAACCAAGGTCAGTGGGGAGGAAGTCGGTCTCAGTTTCTACATTCAGACAAACTCTGCACTTTGGCGTTGAAGTCTGTCCAAGAAGAGCTTATTGGGATAAACACCAGGCAACAGACAGATAACCAGGCAGATGGCACCAGGCGACAGACAGAAGCAGTACTCCACAACATCAAATGATTGAGGCAGATATTACATAATAAGGTTTTCGAATAAGTCAACGGTTTTTATCAGGAAAATATCCAGGCCTATTATCCTTCTCGTTCCGTTGTTTGTCTGTCGTTCCAAAATAACCATTCCATTGTGACGCTTGCCTGGATGTCGTTGACAGTTCTTCCTCTTCTTGTCTCTCCATCATCCATCCGCCCAACTTTCTTGATTTCTGTTTCAACTTCTACCCTTTTTTCCACTTGCTGTTACTTATCCTCCTTTCCGCCTCAGTTCTCCCTCACTCTCTGCCCTCGTCTCGCTCTCCCTCTCCAGCTCTCAGCGTGGAGAGTCTTTCCTCTGGTTCAGACCACAGCTCTTCCCATCTTCCCTCGAGAGGTGCCACCGACAGCGACCAGGAACACCCCTTCACCAAGAGCGTCTCCGAGCCCTCCATCTGCGGACCCAGTGACTCCGCCCCCGCGCCTTCCTCCTCCTCCTCGGCCGAGCGCCTGCCCCGCCTCTCCCCGAGCCACTCTCCTCCCACCACGCCGCCCAATACCAGCTCAGCCCCGGCCACTCCACAGGCGAACCGGAGCTCGATCAAAGGGGCCAGACCTCCTCCACCCAGACCCCCGATAACTGCTAGTCCTCTGGCCTCAGGGGGGGCAGGCCCTCCTTCAAGCAACAAGGTAACTGGATCCTCTCTGCTGGGCAATGCCTCTGTTAGGGCTGCTCGATTGAATTGTATTCATATTTTTTTTTATCCACTTTTTCTCCTTTTATTTGTCTATTTTTCTCCCATCCCAATTTCGTAATTCCAATTCTTCCCTCCCCTGTCTTGAACATTGCTAGACTATGCCTCCCACTGGTCGGCTGTAGTGAGGATAGAAGCCTTGCATCACGTGTCCCCTCCGGTACACGAGGAGGCAGCCTGTCGCATCTTTTCACCAGACAGCTCGAACTCTCAGTGGCGAGGAGTAACACGTGGGAGGCTCACGCTGCCCCCGATACTTCCTGTTTCTGCTGTACAGGCATCACCCAACCGACCTGTAGGAGTCGCTGGCCACAACGTCCAATCCCCACCCATTGGCTTTCCCACCCTCTAACACTTGCCAATTCTGTTAGTATGACGACTGGCCAAGCCGGTAGCAACGCCGAGAGCTGGGCTTGATACCAGTATCTCCTGCGTTAGTGGCGAGCGCCTTGCCCACTGCGCCACTCAGCCGCCCCTATTTGTATTCATATTGAAATCACAATTACTCATCGATTTGAGAACATCATATGACGACGACTGAATTTGTTTTACCTTTTTTCTCTACCAAAGGCTGCCTTTCTGTCTTCTATAAGTTACCAAAGACGTTTCAAAATAACTAGAGAAAAGCACCATGGCTCCCTCCTCACTATCAACACGTGCTGAAACTACTGTTTGGGTTTGGGGGGAGGGGCAGAGCACACCGCTGTGAAGGATTTCAGCACAAGACAAAATGAGAGCAGCATGCAGCACAATAATAATTGTATCTTGATTATGTTTCCATGAGGGCATGCAGCACAATAATCATTTGATCTAGATTATGTCTTCATGATCGTGGGAAGCCAAAATCGTAATTGAAACTGGATTAATTGCCCAGCCCTAGTCTCTGTACATTAACTGTTTGAGATTTGAGAAATTGTATGGTTCATATATTTGTGTTCAGTATACAGTATAATTGTATTCATGTTCTGATTCTCTCCCTCTTTTTGTGTAGCGGACCTGTAAGGAGAACCCCTTCAACAGGAAGGCCTCCCCCTCCCCTGTGAAGTCTAAAGGCAGACCCCCGCGAGGCCCCCGGCCGGCCAGGCCTCCAGCCCCAGGCCACGGCTTCCCACTCATCAAACGCAAGGTAACGCTGGAGCTAGTTACTCTCCCAGACATCAAAGGCAACGACGGTACTCGAGTGGACGGCCATTACAAATAACTTAGTACTATAGTTCATAGGTAAGAAGTGCTAGAACAGTGCACACGGTGCAAATTCACCAAAATATGTATGGAATGTCCTAATCTTTTGATATTCAGTCGTTACTTATTTGTCTTCTTTATATATCTGCCTGTAGATCTGTCCACCATTCTTGGGATATTTATGCTCATACGTCATGCTCAGTGGATTTTCCCGGTATCTACTCATCAAAGGCTTTCATGGTGTTATTATAATAAATGCTTTAGTGTTTTATCTTGAGGAAAATGATGCATCAGAAAGCGGAATCGCGTGACTCAAGTCCTCATTTATTCTAAAATTCTCTTTCACCTTTTATCACATATTTTCCACCTCAGCCAAACGTAAAAGTGTTTTTGCAATATTTAGGCGTTTCTATTCGGGATTTCTTACGCTCAAATTCAGAATTTGCATTAAAACAGGTGGATGGAATCCCACCTAGGGGTGTCTGTCAATGCCACTATATCCACTGTAGTTTTCTAACCTCTCGTCTCCGTCTGTCTGTCACTCCAGGTGCAGTCGGACCAGTACATCCCAGTGGAGGACATCCATGGGGAGATGGGGCAGCTGGAGAAGCAGCTGGACGAGCTTGAGCAGAGAGGAGTGGAGCTGGAGAAGAAGCTGAGAGACAATCCCAATGGTATCAGTCACAATCAGTAATATAAAGTTGTCGTCTGATTGGATTGGTTTTGGTGCCATGCCTTGCATATGGAGTAAATCACATTAAGTTCACTGCTGGCGGAATGTATCGATCAAGCACCCTTGTGTTGTTTTGGATTGCTGATCTAGGATGTTTTTCACCTTTCAGAGCATAATCCATGATATTATGCAAAGGTACTTGGTCACTGTTTCTAGATCAGCAGTCCTGCTGTGAAGGGCTTGATGGTGTATGCAACCCAGACTGTATCTTACATAGCCAAACACTGGTTGTGGTAGTTGGTGTTGCATTTTGAGCAATATCCAACTCCAATAATTCTGCATTTGTTCATCATTCTTTTACCAATAGTGGATATTTAACACTTTATTGTATTTATTTTTTCTTGGTTGTTTGAAGAGCAACTAAACACTAAATCCACTGAGAGACTGCCATCTAATGGTTAAATGCATGCTATTGCTATCTAGGTGATGTGTAGGTACCTGTGAATCAGATGTGTGATGACATCACCTGACGCCAAGATAGCAATAGCATGCATTTAAGATGGCAGTCTCTCAATGGATGTATTTGTGGTGTTTAGTAGCTTTTTAGATTAGACAAAAGCATGTAGCAGTCGACACTGCAACGTGTAAGCAGAGTACCTGTTTGCCTGTTGAAATACGGCATAGATTTATCAGATCTTTTTGTGGTTAAAATTCCTTAGAAGTAAAATGTTCCCATTTATCGTCCAACAGTGATGCACTATGTTCTAATTGGGTTGACCCTTTGCTCTGAAGTCACCTGTAAATACCAGTGCTTAAAAGATTATTGGCTCATATTAGGGGTGGACGGTATGGTCTAAAATTTATATCACGGTATAATTTGAAGCATAGACGGTAACGGTATATATCACGGTATCAGTGTTTCCGTTAGAATATTTTTTTTTGCCTGATAGGCAGGCTATATAAAGAATGACATCCTCAAGGCATGTAGATTTATAATATTTTAACTTAAAACTAGGCTACTTTTGCGTATAAAGTCATTATATTCCAAATAAAATAAGTCCCGAGTCGAGACTCCGTGCTGCTCCCATTGCAAACAGCGAGGCTGGATGCTGGATTTTGCTAGAAGCATATGTAGCTGCAGAGCCGCAGAACCATGGGCGCTTTCAGGAGCCATTGGCAATTCAGCCGTTGGGTGGGGGGGGCGCTGTTGAGCGGGCCTGCGACCAGACCTAAAAGCGCCCATGGTTCTGCGGCTCTGCAGCTACATGCTATTCGCAACTCCACTGCTGCAGCCGTCCTCCCGCTGTAGCCGTCGTTATCATAACACTACACACATATCATAATGTTTACAGCAAACTGTAGTTGATCACCAGGTATGTTTTATTAACGTAGAATAATTCATATAAGAAAAACGATAGGGAAATCCCTTACCTTTCTCCACTGGTTAAAAATGCCAGGAACTGAAATTGAAACTTGCTGTGCGCCGCGGTGATATGTGTTTATTATGAAATGACAATTGCGTGTTGACACGCCCACTGCGCGAAGCCTCCTAAATAACTTTTTCCAGTTTGCACATATCTATTATCTATGACTAATTCTATCTATTTTTAGGGGCAAATGCGATTGAAATAGTCGCGCTGTGGTTACATGACGTCATTGCTCTTTTAGAGCTGCTCTACCAGTTACACGGTATAGTCAAAATCCATACCGTAGAGCAAATTCATACCGTATACCGTTTATACCGTCCACCCCTAGCTCATATGAACAAGGACACACAGGGGCGAATTCACAAAGAATGGATTGTGCGATTTGCGCACGGTATCTGCTCCGTCTTTGCGAGCCATTCATTCAAGGACATTGCCCATAGGTGTGCAATTTGCTCCTGATTTGCTCCAGCGCAGTCTGCACCTGCCAGCGCTCTTGGCAGATATCAGGAAGGGGGGGAAATAAATTCGAAATGAGGGAGAGGGAATTAAGCTCTTATTATTCTTGTTATTGCTTCCATTGTTATGAATGAGAGAACCCACACAGCAGGAGATTTTCGAGCGACAATCACACAGCACGTTCACAATGAGGAAATAACATGACTTCTACTGGTGTATCATTTGTAATATAAATTAATTTATCAATACATTCATTGATCAATAACCTACGTATTATTACCATGCTATTTATGTTAGTTATTAATTAACTAAGTTAGTTCGTCATTTATATGTGCTGCTTAATTCATTGGCTGCCAGCTATTAGCCTTATCCTGTGGTAGCTACTGCCACGCTGTAAACTATGGGAGTTAGTCACCTTGTTTGTAGAGCTAAATCTATATTCTATATTATAGCCATGGATACAATACTATAGTCATTTGACATTGAGTTTCTTCCGGTCAAGATGCAAAAAAGAGATAATTTTTCCATCCATACGTTCCCGTGGTGAATATAAGTATGGTTTTAGAGCGGTCTAGGGTAATTCATGAAATGCTTAGTTGTTATGGCAGTATATGTCGATTCCATTGTAGACGTTGCCGTTTCTTGCCTGAACCCGCTATTGTTCCGGAATCAAATCTACAATATAGGTATTATGTTCCATCATGAATGCATGAAAGGGGGGGGGGGGGGTTCGTTTCTGATTATTTGATTGTCAGTAACGGCATTCACATTGAACACTAAAAACGGTTATCAGCCCGATCAGTACAAAAGCCTTGCAGGATCAAGCAAAAATGTACGTCAAATCGCCCTTTCCTGTGGCCGGGAGTAATCCAAAAAGAATATACCAATAGTTTGATCGCCATCTGGTATATCCAATGTCCATTTGCTCGACGGCATAACCCACCATAACATATGGATCGGAGATATTTGACGCGCTTCGATGGAACCAGGACAACCGTTCGCCTCGCCCGAGAGGGAAAAATTTAACCCGAGACCTGGGGCCGTGCCACAGCCCAGGATACAATGTTAGCAAGGGTGCTCAATACCGCCGTCTAGCGTGATGCGGCCGGTATTGCACCTAGGCATTCTCAATGCGATTCCCAATGTTAACCCAGAGTCAGTGGGCCTGTAATGAATAGAAATATCGAATAAAAAAACAACGTTCAAATAATGAGTATACTCGTTGTTGGCGTTCAACGATTGGTGGCCAATAACGAGTATAATCATTGTTGGCGGGGAATGAGTTAATATAGCCTACATAAACAAATCTGTATTTATTGATACTCCCATCAATCGACAATCATGATGTTGCATTACTGCTGATCAGCACGCCTTTCAGGTTAAAGGAACACTCCAACATTTTGGGAAATTAGCTTATTTGCCATCTACCCTGGAGTTAGACAAGAAGATACATAAATTTTTCGTCTCTGTGCATGCATTAGGCTTAGGGAACAGCCGCACCGTTAGCCTAGCTTAGCGGCATTCACTGGAAGTAGGTTACACATTTAACCTAGTTCCCAGTCACGAAATACACTCCAAATACAATCAAAATACAACTCCAAAACGTTCCTGTAAACATGTTGTGACCTGTGTATTTACCACGTGGAGAAATAAAAAATAATTGAATTAGACATTTCCGTTTTCTAAGCAGATATACTCGGAACTATTTTTTGCCGAACCACTGTTGTCTGGACGCAGTGATTTCACGCGACGCTACTTTCTAACGTTGAGGCCAGTGTTTACATTTTCGTTTCATTCAAAGGATCCGAAGCGATTGAAGCTACTTGCTCTGAACATAGATTCCAACACACCAATGGAAATAATCAAGAACGCGTGTGTTTGCTCAGACTGACTGACTGACTGAATGACTGGAGGAGTGAATTAGTGACATTGCTAGTTCTATGAGGTGCTTAGCATCATAAAAAACGAAAAAGGGAGATTTGCACTCATTCTGCTGCTCTGCTATACCTTTAGACGAGGAAGAGGAGCGGCTGCTGGTGGACTGGTTCACCCTCATCCATGAGAAGCACCTGCTGGTCAGACGGGAGGCTGAACTGGTCTATACGTACGTAGCTGACTGAGAGAAAGCACCACATTCACACAACGTTGTTATATGCATGTGTACTGTGTGAATAACAGTCGGTGACATAGTGGGAAGTAGAAAGCTGGGTGAACTATAAACCCCAGTCAATGATCACCATAAACAAACAAACAAACAAAACAAATAACATGACATTTTCAGAATGGAATGCGTTGTATCTTCTTGAAAATAGCCCATTTTCCATGCTGATATTTTTCACTGTAATAGACCACTTCTAGATTTATATAATAATAAAAAAATCCTATCCACTGAAAATGGATTGTTAATTTCTGTTTTGCAAATGAGAAAAATGGGTAAGCTGAGTTTAGGTGGATTTACCTGACGGTGTATAGTAGTGAATAGTGAGGTTCTGACTGGTAATATCTGTATATGTTTGACTGCAGGGCAAAGCAGCAGAATCTGGAGGAGAGGCAGGCAGACGTGGAGTACGAGCTGAGGTGTCTCCTCAACAAACCAGGTGTGTATGATGAGCTGAGGTATCTGCTCAACAAACCAGGTGTGTATGATGAGCTGAGGTATCTCCTCAACAAACCAGGTGTGTATGATGAGCTGAGGTATCTCCTCAACAACCAGGTGTGTATGATGAGCTGAGGTATCTCCTCAACAACCAGGTGTGTATGATGAGCTGAGGTATCTCCTCAACAAACCAGGTGTGTATGATGAGCTGAGGTGTCTCCTCAACAACCAGGTGTGTATGATGAGCTGAGGTATCTCCTCAACAAACCAGGTGTGTATGATGAGCTGAGGTATCTCCTCAACAACCAGGTGTGTATGATGAGCTGAGGTATCTCCTCAACAAACCAGGTGTGTATGATGAGCTGAGGTATCTCCTCAACAAACCAGGTGTGTATGATGAGCTGAGGTATCTCCTCAACAAACCAGGTGTGTATGATGAGCTGAGGTATCTCCTCAACAAACCAGGTGTGTATGATGAGCTGCGGTATCTCCTCAACAAACCAGGGCCCTCATTTATCAACAATTCTTAGAAAGTGTTCTATTTTCATACGTAAGCACATAATTTAGAATGTGTGTACGCACAGAAATATTGGGATTATTTATCAACCGTGCGTACACGGGTCATACGCTCCTCCGTGTTGATAAATACCTCTTTGTTCTACCGTCAATGCTCGTGCATGATTATCCATATATGGTCATGAAACACCCCCCATAGGATGTGAAATAATGGACTGACCCGAGCTAACTGAGAAACTTCACGGGAGATTGTTCACTGAGGCGCTGCCGAACCAAGAAGACACAACCCGTGTTATGGGATAAATAAAAGGCTGACTTGTACACAGTGATGTCAGATATTAACGACTCCCTAAGACCATTGCTGCAATTCTGCCTGGACGGCTCAAAATACTAATAAAGACCGTTCGTTGACCACTGTTTGGCGTTGGTGGTGTGTCATTATAACCATGCTGGAATATGAATGCCTTTATTAGTTGTGTTTGATTGGCTATAATATGATTTTTAGAGGCATCTATTTTGTTGTCGGTATTAGGTAGCCTATATGAATTACATATAATAGCAGCCATAGCCTACATTATGCAACAGTAACTTGCGCATATATAATAACACATGGCACAGCCCTGCGAACCCTGTACAGTCGGTACACCCCGTATATTCCGATAATGCTATAAACCATGCTGCATTCATTCGGAGAGAAAGACTTATTATTCCAAATGCTATTTATAGAGTTTTGACCATAATTACACTACTGTTGCTATTTTACAATGAACTATAATGAATTACGGTTCATACAGAACACGCCAGTGTTGAAACTAATGCACAGAAGCTTATTTCCGCGTTGTAGTCTTCATATTCTACCGGTACGCATGCTCCGAGCTGTGCGTAGATATACGCACAAAGTCAAGCACAAGTTCAAATTGATAAGTCACACACTTTGCTTAGAAATGATCGTACGCAGGGGTTACGCACATATCTGTGCTTACGCAACGTTGATAAATGAGGGCCCAGGTGTGTATGATGAGCTGAGGTATCTCCTCAACAACCAGGTGTGTATGATGAGCTGAGGTCTCTTGTTTTATTATCTTTACACAAATCCAATAAATGACCCTTTGAAACAAAGTCAACCAACATTGCCCGTAGAGGATGCTTCTTTGAAACAAAGTGAACCAACATTGCCCTTAGAGGATGCTTCTTTGAAACAAAGTGAACCAACATTGCTCTTAGAGGATGCTTCTTTGAAACAAAGTGAACCAACATTGCCCTTAGAGGATGCTTCTTTGAAACAAAGTGAACCAACATTGCCCTTAGAGGATGCTTCTTTGAAACAAAGTGAACCAACATCGCCCTTAGAGCAGGGGTCTCAAACGCGCGGGCCAATTGCGGCCCGCGGGATGATATTGTGCGTCCCCCTACTTGACATCAAAGTTTAGTGTTAATGCGGCCCCCGCGCAACTGTTTGCCGAGTCGTTGCGCGAGAGTTGGAAGTTTTATTTATTTTATCACTTGTAGGCTACCATAGCGCAGGCTCATGACCGCAACGTTACGTTAGTGACTTGGTTGAAACGTGATTCCTGAGTGATACCAAGTAAAGTGGAAGGCAAATGCATCCTCGCTATCTCCTCTGCGAGCAGTGCTCTGCATGTCCGGCTGCACTGCCACTCTGTGTCTGTGTACTCTGCTCTGGTCCAATCACATTCAGCGTCCCGTCAGCGTTTCCCCCCCTCACCCACAGTCTGCGAATCAGATGCAGAGTAGGGCGGGTCTTAAACAGTCCGAGTCAGAGCAGAGTTGACAGCGCATCTACAGTAGCCTCGCTCCCAGTTTTATCTCTGTGAGATAAATGTAGCTATTAGCCTAATTTCGCCAGCAGGCAGAGGCAGCCAGCAGAAAAATATGGCATGTTCAAAGATGGTCAGTAAAAGAAAAGTCGACTGCAATTCAAAGGTGAATGGACTGAAAAATATGCGTTTATCCTAAGTCCCAGCACCAAACCAATGTGACTAATATGCCAAGAAACTGTAGCTCTTGTGAAGGGTGGCAATTTGAAACGCCACTACGAAACAAAACAGTTATTTTAATGCAACCTTTCCTCAAAATTCAGTGCTAAGAACCACAAAAATAAATGGAATGAAATCATCATATCAAGCTGCAAGCAGAATTATTGTTAAATCTATGTCACAACGAGAAAAAGCAACCAAGTCCTCACTCGGTGGCAAGAAGCCATTCTCTCTCTCTGATGCATACATAATAAAATAATGTATGACTGAAGTGATGGAGACCATGTTTGAAGGCGAACAAAAGCAAATCCCCCTCAGATCGCACATCAACCAGAATAACTGAAATACTGGCTGGTGATTTGATTAAACAGCTTTGTGATAGAATAAAAAAAATGCACAGTGCATTTCCATAGCTGTGGATGAGTCCACTGACACCACTGAGAAGCCTATGTTCTGAAGAACCGTTCATGTTCTGAAGAACTGTTCATGTTCTTAAATGTTATTGCTAAAGATTGAGAAGATGCTTCTTTGAAACAAAGTGAACCAACATTGCCCTTAGAGGATGCTTCTTTGAAACAAAGTGAACTAACATTGCTCTTAGAGGATGCTTCTTTGAAACCAAGTGAACCAACATTGCCCTTAGAGGATGCTTCTTTGAAACAAAGTGAACCAACATTGCCCTTAGCGGATGCTTCTTTGAAACAAAGTGAACCAACATTGCCCTTAGAGGATGCTTGTATGGTAAAGGTGGAGATGTTAGGCGCACCACAGCCAAACAGATAATTTCTAGTTTCAAACAGAACTGCTCCAGGGATCCAGTTTTTCTCTTACACTTAACACTTTATATACTAAATTCTAAAGATATATCATACTTTTACTTTATTTAGACTTTTCAGACGTTAGTCGTCCGTCTCCCCCCCCCAAAAAAAACATCACGTCTGATACTTAATAATCCAGCAGATCTTTCTTTCTTTCCGCGGCTCAGAGAAAGAGTGGACTGAAGAGGACAAGAGTCGGGAGCAGGAGCTGATGGCAGAGCTGGTCACCATCATTGAACAGCGCAACCAAATCATCACCTGCATGGACCAGGACAGGCAGAGGTAATCAGTCACCTAACGGCTATTTCTGTACTACCCTGGTACAGACAGTAGTAATGGATAAGTCATACTTGAAAAGTACGAGTAATCTTATTTTCCCTTCTGCTACTACAGGGAGGAAGAGGAGGATAAATTTGTGGCAGCTATGCTGAAGAAAAAAGGTAAAATCAGTATACATTTTCAGTAGGGGTGTAAAGGTACACGTATCCATACCGAACCGAACCGTTTCAGTGTGTACCGTACCGTACCAAACGGCTGTGTAGTGTACCGAACGAATACAACGGTATGTTAACCACTAACAACCGCCCACCGGGGGCTGTTTTTTTCACAATCTAATATAATAATTATAATTATTTCCTTTTTTTACAAGTCGATTGTTAATTTCAATATAGAATATTCGTTGACAGCCCTACAAGTACAATTAGTTACTGCACACTACATCACCCCTGAGTGGAACATGGAATGCCAAACTTTCCCCCACTGTACCGAAAACCCGTACCGAACCTTGACTTCAAAACCGAGGTACGTACCGTACTGTGGTTTTTGTGTGCCATTACACCCCTAATTTTCAGTGATTCTCCCTCATAGCGACATCTCCCTCTTCAGTTAATTCCCAAGTTTATCATTAACATCTTTTTTTTTGTAGACTTCCAGAAGGAACCAGACAGCGAGCGGCAGCAGCAGAAGAAAAAAGGAGGCAAGTTCAAACCCATGAAGGTACTGAAGAGGCTGAGCCACAAAGGAGAGCCTGGTAAGAGCCAGAGCCCTCGCAAGGACAAGAGCTGAAGCAGGGAGACGGGTGGGTGGAGTGAAGGGTTTACATGAGAGGACAAGAGCTGCAGCAGGGAGACAGGTGGACGGACTGAAGGGTTTACATGAAAGAGGAACACCGTGCCCTGCAGCAGGACACTCCACTGTTTTCACAAGACTGACAAAAAAGGAAATTGGTCGGAGAGAGAGTTCGATTTTCAGGTCAAGAAGATGAAACCATTGCCTAACAGCTATGTCAAAGACTCGAAGCGTGCAACGCATAATCCACTCCCTGCGCCTGCCCTGTGTCATGCTTCTACGAAAATAAACCTCTTAGAATAAGTTTATATACAGTGTTTTAAGTTGCCTTTGTGTTTAAATGCATTGGAAGAGATATAGGATAACAACAACTCAAGTGCTTTAAAAGCTAAAGTACATTTCACAAGACGGAACAGAAGTGGAACGGTTTGTAATTTTGTCCCGTGTGATTTGTCGTATAAGGTATACCGTTTCCATTTAGCCTTCAGGCTACATTGCACAGATTCTACCTTTTTTATAGGCCTTTATTTTTTTTGCCTTTAACAAAGAGCTCGATGCCTATCAGAGATGGGGTCAATTCACGTTCAAGTGAATTCTTCAACATGATTGCAAAATGATAGACTACATAGGTCAGTGGTTCTCAAACTGGCGGCCCTGCAGGGCGGAGCGCGTGGAGATGAAATATAAATATATATATATATATATATATATATATATATATATAAAATATATTCAGATTTCAATACAATACAAACACTGTTGCTTGGTTGCGTCACACAAAATCAGTTATATCACCTGTGATATCGAGCTAGTTAGCGTTACATTATGTTAGCTATCCAACCAGGGAGAGAGAGAAAAACCTAAAAAGCTGAAAGGCTGACGAGCGTTCCAGGTAACATTAATATCATTCACATTACAAAGCCAATAACAAGAAATTATGACAAGGCACACATCTACTGAGGTTGGCTTTTTTGCCTTCAAAATAAAAGCATGAGATAGTTTTGTTTTTTAAATAAAATTTTAAGTGTTAACTGAGACCTAATAAATAAATCAGAGGAACCTCAGGTTTAATGCTTGAATGAAAAGAGACCAGTAGGGGGGGGGGGGGGGGGGAGACAATATCGATGGTGTTGCTGAGAGATGGGAGTCGGATAGCCACAGTGTATAACAGTATAGCCACAGTGTATAACAGTATAGCCACAGTGTATAACAGTATAGCCACAGTGTATAACGTCCGTGCGGAACCAGAGTTCCCAACCACAGTTCCGTGTGTGAATTATGTCCATGTCTGGTCACCACAGTGTAGTATTTATTTAAAATGCTAATACATTTAACCATTTTCAAAGCTCTGTACAATATATTAGTGCTGTCAATAGATAAAAAAAATTATTAACTAATTAATCTCAACATTTTCTGTAATTCATCTAGATTAAAAATAGCATTTTCTACTTAAAACCGAAGCTTGTAACAGATATTTACTTGAGTAAAATCATGGAATTAATGTAAAATCAACACAAAGAAAGTATATTTAGATTCAAAGACTATTTTAATAGCTTTCTTTGAATACATTTTCTCTCCTGTGAAATACAAATGTTCAACAAAACCATCAACATTGACTCAGCTAGACCTCTTTCTTATATCCGCGGCGCTAACAGAAATAAAAACAATCCAGGCCTATGTTAAATACAGATTGGCTTAGAGGACGATAATGTCTTGTATGAACTACCAGTAATATAAATCATATTAACAACAAAAATGTATTCCATCTTCATGTCAGATGATTTTCAAAAAGGTGCATGAGTCGATGCAAAAAAAGCACAAGCAAATATACTGCTGAAAGTTCAGAATGTTGAAGATTTTTCACTCCATAGATTAATCTAGATTAATTTATTTTAATGCTTTAAATAATTTAAATTAATCTCAAGTTAAAGCATTAACTTTGACAGCCCTAATATATATATATATATATATATATATATATATATATATATATATATATATATAGTGCATGTGTCACGCGGCGCGGGTGGTTTTGAAGTGAGCGGCGGAGTGGGTTTTTAAATGGGTCGGCGCGACTTCCGGAGCGAGAGTTCTCCTCCGCTCCAATCCGCTCCGAGCCGAATCCCGGATCCGAGTTTTCTGATGAATACCCCCAAAATATGGAGGTCCGAACGCAATTAAGTATTGATTACGCCGTAACGAATCATTAAAAAATTATACCGTTAACTGGAGTATGTTGTTTCTTTACATATATGTTGGATTAGAGAATTGGTTTGTCATGACAATCCAATAAAAAATTGCGATTTACCCGGTGGTACAATGAACGGTGGGGCTGGGCTGGGGCGCGCGGTGCTCCCCACGGACGCGCGCTCGTCCTCGGCATCGCCATCGGTCAACCGCCGCCTGGGAGCACCACGCGCCCCAGCCCAGCCCCACCGTTCATTGTACCACCGGGTAAATCGCAATTTTTTATTGGATTGTCATGACAAACCAATTCTCTAATCCAACATATATGTAAAGAAACAACATACTCCAGTTAACGGTATATTTTTTTAATGATTCGTTACGGCGTAATCAATACTTAATTGCGTTCGGGACCTCCATATTTTGGGGGTATTCATCAGAAAACTCGGATCCGGGATTCGGCTACCATCAGTGGAGCAAGAACTGCAGATTTTCAGCCTCGCTCTCTGGAGTTTAAACGGAGTTTCAATTCCTGGCTAGAGGAGCGCGTCGCGGCTCATGTGCATGCGCTCGCTCGGCCAATCAGAGCGCAAAACGCCAATGCGGAAGCACTCTTGGGCTGCCTTTAATATAGACGCCTCCGGGCCGCTCACAGTGGTTTAACACTGATGTAATATACATGTAGTACAATGCCAAAGCAACAGGTGGCGATGTACAAACATGAAGGCCATTTTCAACCAATGAGATGGGTGAACCGTCACTCACATCCTGCTAGACAAAAATATATTCCACCATTGTTGTTATTAGCTTACATGCTAACGTGAATGGCAGCGACCATAGCATTGTGGTTAGGCTAGCTACCATCGCTTAGTATAGCTAGTTGAATGGATATTACGTTATTTAACATTGCAGAATGGGTACAATTACAATACGGCTCAATACAAACGATTGTTAAGGGGCCCAGGGGGTGTAGACTGTTGTAGTTTGGTCAAATCAAGCTAATTTACATCATGCTCCAAAAAAGAAAATCTGCCGAGCGAGCTGTGGAGCGGAGAGCGCTTGATTCGTAAATGAAGGTGAGCGAGCGGAGAGCGACTTGGGGGCGGGGTCAACATGAGCGATTAGCGGAGCGGAACAAGCCGTCTAGTCAAGTCAAGTCAAGTCCAGAGCGAAGAGCTGATTTCTCGCCCGCGCCGATCCGCTCACATGCACTGATATATATATATATATATATATATACCGGTATGTATATATATATATATATATGTAGGCTGTGTGTTGGGGTGTGGACATTTCTCGATTCTAAGATGCATCGCAATGCAGACGTTGACTATTCTGCATCGATGCAGTGACAGAACATAATCGATTATTAAAATAAATAAAAATATGTACCGGTACTCTCTTGCTAGCTTTTATGTTCTTTTACAATGTAGTGCTTTGGGATTTGCTCCACAACTATAAAGCGCCCTACAAATAAAATATATTATTATTTATTATTATTATTATTATTATTATTATTATTATTATTATTATTATTATTATTATTATTATTATTATTATTATTATTATTATTATTATTATTATTATTATTATTATTATTATTATTATTATTATTATTATTATTGTATTATTAAAGCTAGTGCTCTGGTCATGCATCCACTCAACTCATAGAAAATACAGCATCAGGCTATTCTAATAAAAATAGTATTGAACCATTTTTAACAGCTGGGTATCGAGATACCTTTCTAGTATCTGTATCATGCAACACTAGTAAAGATATTTATTTTGATTTGATTTTGATTTGATTACGGATCCCCATTAGCTGGTGCCATAGCAACCAGCTAGTCTTCCTGGGGTCCACAAAAAAAAACATAAAAAAACAATTATTATTGCAAAACAAAATTATTAAAAGTCAGTACTCAACACACAATGCATAATGAAACTAACAATTAAGATGGCAAAAATTACATACAACCACAGAAACAAAACAAAATAATAAATACTTTACAGTGTTAAATACAATTTAAGATTCTTTTGAAAAGTGAATCTACTGTAAATGCAGCAGAGGTTTTGAGGCAGGTTATTCCAAAGAGTTAATGCTCTAAAAATAAAAGATCTCCTTTAAGCGTTGGTTTTTGGACCTGGCAAATCAAGCTGCCTACTACTGGAACCTCTAGTGTAATGCTCATGCACAGTATTACTAAAAACAATCTGTTTATGTATAAAACATTCTGATTTAAGAACTTTCTAAATAAAAGTAAATGTATCTGGCCATGTGCAGTAATATAGATATAAAATTGAAGATGTAATATATTATTGAGCTGCATCGAGATGCATCGTAGAATCGAATCGTGGACAGTTGAATCTTAATCGAATCGAATCGAATCGTAAGGCCAGTGAAGATGCACATCTCTAGTGTGTGTATTGAAAAATATTGAGAACCACTGAATAAGTGATCTATTATTCCAAGAAAGCCAATCACTATAAAACATGCAATTCACTCTGTTGGACAAATTGTTAGGAATTAATCTCTTTTATTTATTGAAAAGCAGTTGGAACTGAATTGGAACTTAAGTTTGTCCCAACCCTGATATCCATGCGTTTCTATGACTTTTGGTTTGGATCGTGACTTACACTCCCCTCGATATCTCTTGCTCTGCACAAGATAAGGATGTCTGTAATGGGTCATGCCCCTGGGTATTGCCTCTCGAGTGGTCTGTTGACCGTTATCAGAGAATATAGTGCCCTCAAGAATTCTTGGTACATGTTAACATAATGGGTGGTGATATTTTCTTTTATCATCTTAATCTTTACACTCAATAATCTAACCGTTAGTTCAGTTAAAATTGTTCAAAAGAAAAGCCTATTTTTTTTCATTCATATTTTGTTTATTATTTTGTAATACTTTTTCTCAACATGCATGTCACAGTCATTAGCAAAGTCGATATTCTGTTAAAGATCTTTTCAATTTATTTTTCATAAAGTTAGTCATAGTCTTTGGGAACTCTTGGTTTTGTTGTATTTTGTCTTTCCTATAACAAAAGCATAGACTAATGCCCTTCAATGCATTTGAATGGGACTTAATGGTTCTTTAGGTGCACTGACTCTCCACCAGAACACTCAAACACAGTATGGGTCATGTAGTTGAGTTCTAAGTGTTAAGTTGTCCAGTCCCTGGTGGTTCAAAGACGATATAAATCATCTCCCTCCTGCCACTATAGGTGAAAGTATAGATGGATGCAATTTCAGTTACCTTTTCCTATCTAATTTGACTATGGAAGTCAATGGAGAAATCGCACAGGAAATGGTTTTTATATTTATATTATATATATAAATGACTATTTTATAAAAAAAAATCACAGGCTTTTTTGTCCACAAGCACCTAGGGTGCCAATAATCTTTGAGGGCACTGTAAGTCATGTCTGGTTTGAACCTGTGGTACTGTACTGATGAAAAAAAAAAATGGTTTGTTTTTAGTTCTTCGGTCCTTGAGATTTACGGTGGAGTGTGTTACTAGCTGCTACGATGTTATTGTTTGTAGTCCCCGTGTTTATAATCTATTCAACGAGGAATTAAGAGAGAAATCATGTTGTTGTGGTGTCCGAGGTCTAGTATACATCGCCGTACGTCATCAAAGACTATTTTGAAATCATTGGATAATTGTAGGATTTTTTTGTGTGTGATGGTAAAGAAAGTTAAGGAAATATTTTGAATGTAAAATGTATTGACTAGAAAATATATGGTCTAAAGACGGGATTAATTAAGTACTACACTGTAGATATCCGATTAGATTCAGATGTAACAAAAATAACAGTAGAACTTAAAGTTGCAATAAGCAACATTTAAAAAGTTGGATATATTTTAACAATGGTAGTGAATTATCACTTTCTAATAGTTTTAACTATCCATGAAATACCTGAATATGCAAACCTTTAATTTATATTTTACCATGCCTTTTTGTGTGTCCTTTGTCTTATGTTTGCCTTAAAATGTATAGAATCAATCAACCTTGGCTGTTGATGTTCTCAAGATCAATGTGTGTAATAGTGCCATTTCTTAATTGCAGTTTGTTAAGTTGTTGTGTTACTATGAATGTCGATGTGATTTCCTTCTCTGTAATTGCCATTTAGACTGTCCCTATTTGTTTTTGTCCTCCATTTGAAATGGCTACTTCTGTTTGTGTTAAGTGTCTGTGTTTGTGTTTGTGTCCTCTGTGCCTGTCCTCTGAAACCAAGGGCTTCCACAGCGCTACGATAGTGTCTGTATACACTTTTCCTAAAACCACAACAGCAGGATTGCATAGAAATACTGTAATGGGAGGCAGAGGAATAAAATAAATTAATGCAATCCGTTTGGTGTGTATTTAATGCATAACCACAGTATCTCACAGCCTGGTAACATGGTCATTCCTGCCATGCAGGCTATGTGGATGTGTTCCAGTGCATACAGTACTGTTACATTAAAGAAACACTCCACCAAAGAATAGTAAAGCCGGTGTACAAGAGTGGAAGATATACTACTATGTCCTGTAGCTACTGGTCGTTTCCATGCTTCTGTCTCATCCAGATCGGTTGTTCAGTCCTGTTCAGATGTCTTCCTATCAAACTGCTCATCTCAGCACTGCGGACCTTGTCTATCACCTCCAGCTCCCGGATTTTCTGCATACAAGTTGAGAGATAAATAGATGGACAAGTTTGTGTTGAGGAGAGAGATTAAATAAATTAGCTGAATGGCTAAATTCAGCCATAAATTACAAGTGCTTTGAAATGATAATAGAGAATAGTGTTGGATTTGGTAAATTGATGTTTTTTTTTTTTTTTTTTTAGATGCAAAACACCCTAGACCTGCATTGTCGCTCGCTGTCACATGTTCGTTCATTCATTCACTCATGATTAGCCACTCTGCCCCTAGTGGTGGCTCACATGCATGGCACTTTGTTCAAGACCAGTTCAATCCAAGAGAATGCTTTGCATCACAATGTGTCCTCAATGTTACATGATAAGTCAACGGACTAAAGATGATTGCAGTGCTTTGGTGAAACCCACACCACCTCAGCTGGTGTTGACTGGCATGTTTACCTGTGATATCTCTGAGTTGATGAGGTTATGATAGTGCTTTCCTTTGCCCAATGCTGTCATATCTGCCAGAAACCCTCTTCTTTCTTCTATTTCGTCCAGAACTACAGAGGAAACAGATGTGAGAATGATGGTAAACTAGATTCAAGTTGTAATGAATTTATCTGAGTTGTGCTACGTAGAAAGTGAATATGGTTCACTTTCAGTTACTTACAGTTACGAATAAAAAAAATCAAAACGAATAACTTGCTTTAAACACTGGTATGAAACATGTTTTCACCATATGTGATATGATCTTTTTTATTGCCATCTAAACATAAAATGAGATTATTATTTGTTTGTTGTTGTGCCTCTGAACCTGTCCATCTATCACTGTTATTAACCTCCTATTAACCTCCACCTCCTGGAACCTGTCCTCCACCTATCCACCTCCTGGAACCTGTCCTCCATCTATCCACCTCCTGTAACCCGTCCTACATCTATCCACCTCCTGGAACCCGTCCTACATCTATCCACCTCCTGGAACCCGTCCTACATCTATCCACCTCCTGGAACCTGTCCTCCATCTATCCACCTCCTGGAACCTGTCCTCCATCTATCCACCTCCTGGAACCTGTCCTCCACCTATCCACCTCCTGGAACCTGTCCTCCATCTATCCCTCTGTGTTCAACCTCACCCTCCTGGAACCTGTCCTCCATCTATCCCTCTGTGTTCAACCTCACCCTCTTGGAACCTGTCCTCCATCTATCCCTCTGTGTTCAACCTCACCCCCTTGGAACCTGTCCTCCATCTATCCCTCTGTGTTCAACCTCACCCTCTTGGAACCTTTCCTCCATCTATCCACCTAGAACCTGTCCTCCATCTATCCCTCTGTGTTCAACCTCACCCTCTTGGAACCTTTCCTCCATCTATCCACCTCCTGGAACCCGTCCTACATATATCCACCTCCTGGAACCTGTCCATCTATCCACCTCCTGGAACCTGTCCTCCATCTATCCACCTCCTGGAACCTGTCCTCCACCTATCCACCTCCTGGAACCTGTCCTCCATCTATCCCTCTGTGTTCAACCTCACCCTCCTGGAACCTGTCCTCCATCTATCCCTCTGTGTTCAACCTCACCCTCTTGGAACCTGTCCTCCATCTATCCCTCTGTGTTCAACCTCACCCCCTTGGAACCTGTCCTCCATCTATCCCTCTGTGTTCAACCTCACCCTCTTGGAACCTTTCCTCCATCTATCCACCTAGAACCTGTCCTCCATCTATCCCTCTGTGTTCAACCTCACCCTCTTGGAACCTTTCCTCCATCTATCCACCTCCTGGAACCCGTCCTACATATATCCACCTCCTGGAACCTGTCCTCCATCTATCCACCTCCTGGAACCTGTCCTCCATCTATCCCTCTGTGTTCAACCTCACCCTCTTGGAACCTTTCCTCCATCTATCCACCTCCTGGAACCTGTCCTCCATCTATCCACCTCCTGGAACCTGTCCTTCATATATCCCTCTGTGTTCAACCTCACCCTCTTGGAACCTGTCCTCCATCTATCCCTCCGTGTTCAACCTCACCCTCTTGGAACCTGTCCCTCTGCTCAATCTCTCCAGGACACTGATCCAGCAGAATATTGTGTGTAGGTTTAGGCTCTTCCTTTCCCGTGGCCAGGATACTCTGCAGCCTCCTCTTCTCTTTCTCCAGGTCTCCTATTGGAGGAAGAGAAACAGAGTGGGAATGAAGGGCAATGTGTAATTCTGAGCCTTGGTCTAATATTTAAATATGTCTTGCAGTAATGAAAGAACCTAGCGTAATCATGCTACTAACAGTGGCTTTTTTGGTGATATAATTCAAATCCATGAAATACATTTTCATGTAGTATTTCATGTGTAGTTGCACCTTGAAATGAAGAGAGACCCCTTATGGTAATGAGAATTAAGGATTTAAGAATTAAGAAAATGCATAAAAACATTTAAATAATGGAAAGGGTAGATGGCCCTGACCTGCTGTCAGTGAACTAAGACCTAAAGGTCTATTATCGCCACATTGTCAGACAGATTGGTATAAGGTTTCAGGAACGTACGTGTTGCACCGGGGCGGAACCTTTCTCTGGTGTAGCTGTCCCCAGAACGACAGTCCTCAGCGCTGCGCCTCAGGGGCTTCACTGATGGCGGTCTGGTGATTTTGGGTTTGGACTTATGGGGAGGAGCCGATGACGTGGGGTTACAGGTCAGAGGCAACGCTTCTCCCTCTGGGGAGATGATGAGATAAACGACAATGTTTAACAGATTTTTCAATGGATTTGAATGGAGCAAAGTATGTTGAGTAAGAGCAATAGTCTAAACTTTGGAACACGGCAATATTTTGGGAAATTAGCTTACCGTCTTCTCCAGAGAGAGACCAGAAGATAGATACCAGTTTCCTCTCTGTGCGTTCAGTAGAAAGCTATCTGGCTGCATGTTAGCCTAGCTTAGCACAATGAATGGAAGCGGACATGACCGGTTAGCCTTCGGGAGAGGTGTTAGTTGGACAATGCCTAGGCTAACCGGCCATGTCCGCTTCCATTCATTGTGCTAAGCTAGGCTAACGTGCAGCCAGATAGCTTTCTACTGAACGCACAGAGAGGAAACTGGTATCTATCTTCTTGTCTCTCTCTGGAGAAGACTGTAAGCTACTTTCCCAAAATGTTGGTGTGTTCCTTTAAGTCTATTTAACATTCATGAGACAGATTTAAGGAGTGAATGAAGAGTTGGATCCATTTTTAGTCCCCAAACTCTGCTCCAAGGTCCCAGACTCACTCTTGAGGCACTCGTTGATTTGTCTTTGCTGGAAGTTGGTGAGCCTGGACTCTTGCATCATCACTGTGCAGCAAGAGAGGTGTTTGTGAATCCGTTAGTCTGTATGTAACATTGGCAAACAAAAAAACACACCAACACACTTGTGTGCATAGTACACTATGGTTATTGTAGATTTCAAATTTTAATTTGTTTTACATTTTTTATTTTATTCTTTATTTATTTTTGTTTTCAATTCAGTTTAGTTTCAGTTTGTGTCCAGAGTGGGTTTGCTAGTTTCAGTTTCGTTTTTATTGTTTGAAAATGTTATTGTTAGTTTTATTTACTATAATATGGAGGGCATTTGTCAAGGGCAAGATTGAATAAATTCAGATTGTGTAATACAAACATCACTTTGTGAAGGCAATTGACTCACAGTCATGTAGACCTCCCAGTCTCAATACATTATTATGCACCAATACCTCCTCTAACTAAAGACATTATCTCTATAGGCCTAATTGTATTTTATTTTAGTTCGTTTTATAAGTACACAATGTCGTTTTTATTTTAGATTTAGTTAACTATAATAACCTTGACATACACACAGATGCACTGTGTAGCACACATACCATTCCATAGTACAGTGTGAACAAACACATGATCACAACTCACATTTGAGCATATCCTGGGTCTTTCTGCTGTACTGAGTCTTCCCTGGTGCAGAGCTCTCCATCTCAAACTATTGTCTAATCCCTGTGGTGTGGACTGAGAAACAAACTTCACTTTGCAAACGTATCCTACTTATGATAATCGAATGAATGATAGTCTGGCATCAATGTTAGCTGCTAGTTCAGAGCTCTGATGGCTTGTAGACATAGCTAATGCTATGCCTCATATAAAACGTCAACTTTATCAAATTTAAATAAAAAGTTATTATTATGAATTGAAATAGACTATATCAAAGATTTAAATTCAAATCCTGAGTACATTTAACATGAGCTAAACTAGTTACCTTCGTTTCCCAATTTGTAAAAACGCATAGGATGGCAGTGTCTTCTATGGCAACAGTAAGCTGCTATGGCAACCATGCACTCTTTAGTAACAACTTTATTGACCACTAGATGGGGACATTGAGTATTTTTTTGCCAGAGGTATCAGTGCTACAGAAATATGAAACTAGATACATGTATCAATATGAAAGTAAAAAGGAAATGAACAGTTTGGTGAGTATAATGGTTTATATGGTAATAGATGTGGGATGGTTTATGATGAGGATAAACCATCCCACATCTATTTGTAAAATACTAGGTACTTAAGATGATATTTCACTGATATTGCTTGCCTCTATGTAAGTGCACATACAAGTAAGCTATATAGTGACCACTGCTGGCCCTGTTGTCTGCTGCCAACACAATCATGTATCCCAGTTGTTAGGCTCCTCATT
>NC_140171.1:125406723-125416723 GCF_963971535.1 Notolepis coatsorum
CGAGTGTCTGCTGTGTCAAAGAGCCTTCTCCCGCTCTGACCACCTGGCTCTGCATATGAAGAGACACACCTGAAACTCTGTCTCTATCTCTATCTCACACACACACACACACACGCGCGTGCACACGCACACACGCACATGTACACATACATGCACGCAGTCCATGCAAAAGTTGGAAGTTTCCATGTTCAGAAATGGAGATTCCTTACTGTGCTCATTGCTAAATTGTGTACTTTCCATGAATATCATCATTATAGCAAAAAAGTGGGTTCATAAAAAAAGGATAACTAGAGTGCAACTACATTTAAAACCTTTAATTAGTTGAGACAAATATCAGGTTTTTCTTTTCGATTCCTCAACTAATTAACCTGTTAAACTCTGACTTAACTGTATTTCCCATAAAATTTCTCCTTAAGCAGATTAAAAGTTGAGAAAAGCATTTGTATCTGTATCCGAGGTTAATGCCATGCACTATTCTCTATCTGCTGATTCTAACAGAGTTATATCACGTCTGTAACAAGCATCATATTCCTACCTTAGATGCTATGTTGTTACAGTATGCCAGTGTCATTACATTACATTATGTTAAGTGTCATTAGTCATTACATTACGTTAAGTGTCATTACATTACATTACGTTAAGTGTCATTACATCACATTACATTGTGTTAAGTGTCATCACATTACATTACATTATGTTAAGTGTCATTACATCACATTACATTACATTATGTTAAGTGTCATTAGGCCTACATCACATTATATTACATTACATTACGTAATTACAATACGCAAGTGTCATTACATCACATTGCATTACATTATGTTAAGTGTCATTACATCACATTACATTACGTTAAGTGTCATTACATCACATTACATTACATTATGTTAAGTGTCATTACATTACATTACGTTAAGTGTCATTACATTATGTTAAGTGTCATTACATCACATTACATTACGTTAAGTGTCATTACATCACATTACATTACATCATGTTAAGTGTCATTACATTACATCAAAAGCAGAGGGGTGTCGTACATCCATTATTATCCTACATCTCCCTGTTACCTATGACGGCATATTTGGACCTGGGAATCTCTTTATCTGATTTAAAACTGTGTGTTTTAGATGTTTGCAAAGCCATGGGAGTTTACCATGCTAAATGTTTTAAATGCAATTGCATTCCAATAATCCTTTTGAGTGAGAAGTGAGAGCCCACTTTTCTTGCTACAGTATATGCATATTCCAAGTTGCCATGTTTTCAATATGAATTGATGGGACCACATGTAGAACAGTTGGGGCCACACAGACACTGTACACATTGAGGGCAGCTATACAGGTAACTGTGTGGGATTCTGACACCTGTAGACTTTAACACTAACAAAAGGTGTGGAACATACATAGGTCATAATGGGATTTACAGTACGTATCAATGACACACACACACACACATGCGCGCGTGCGTGCACACACACACGCGCGCACGCGCACACACACACACACACACACACACACACACACACACACACACACACACACACACACACACACACACACAGTGGGTTGTCATATCTTTGTCTACTTAGTATTCACCATATTCAACATTCAGGGATTATAATATTTTTCAATGAATAATTTCACTATATATGTAAAATGATTTGATTATACACACATGTAATGTCGCCTACGCTAATTTATGTTGTCTGCTATAACTTTTTTGAATGTATAATTTAAGAATAAGATGTCTGCTTTGGTTTTTCTCAAAGATTTTAAAGTTGTACATACATTTAGTCATTTCTTCCAGGTAATCATCCTGTCAAAACAAACAACGTATTTATTTACAATACTTTCCATATGAATATAACATATTTCCTTTCTATTTTACAAAGAAACTAAGTGTTTTCAAGTTTGTTTGTTTTTCAATCATTTGTATACTTTTTATATTTCAATAAAGCTTGATGCTGTAAAGATTCCTCTGCTTAATAAAGTATGACATAAATTAGACTTGTATTTGTTCACAGACATGGGAATCATGAGGTCAGGACATGTAAGAAAATTACAAATTTGATTAGATTAGATTAAATTGTATTGTATCGTACAGCACAAGTACAGTACAAAGAAAAGAAGTTGGCATCTAACCAGAGTGCAAGGTAACAGTAAGGTGCATAACAATGTACAGTGTAACAAGTGATTATATGGAATATAACAAAGCTACTTAGTAAATATGATAATCTGATGTATGTACAGTATTATTATGTACAGTGTCCAAGTATAATTACACTATGGTAGTAAGCCATACTGGCCAGTGGTATAACTAATAAGAGTAGGTATAGGATATATATATATATATATATATATATATATATATATATATATATATATATATATATATATATATATATATATATATATATATATATATATATATAATATATGCAGATATATTCATATGGTATACAGTATTATATGGGTTGACTATAGGTCAAGGTAGGTAGTTATGATTAGGGTATAACGGTACACAGAAGCCACGGTTTGGGGTCACGGTTCGGTACAACGGGAAAAAAATATCTATAATGATTATTATATATTTATAATAATAATAATTATTATTATTATTATTAATAAATATAATTATTTTGTATTAAGTTATACTTAGTTCCAACTGGCTTGCTGCGATAGTCAGTCAGTGATAACGGTGTCATTCTGTGTTCAGGAATCCACTTGAGTAAATTAATTGCATTCTGCCCCCACCCCCCACCAGTGTATAGTTTCAGTTTCACTTCTAGAGTAGATTTAACTTCATGTGAAGCAGAGAAAGAAGACTTTACAGAAGAGATGCCATGTTACACAACAATGGCAGAGGATTTATCAATATTTTGGATTTAAATACCGCAGCAGCTCGACTGGAGAGGAGCTCAGAGGACCAGTCCAGATCAGCAAAAGTATGTTAGCCAAAGAAAGTTGGTGTGTGCGTGTGTGTCTTTCCATTGGTTAACATTATTAGGCGAACAAGAAAACGATGAACATTTTCAGGCTATGACCCTGCTGTGAATGAATGAATGAATGAATGAATGAATGAATGAATGAATGAATGAAAACTTTATTTAACAGATTGCAGAATGGGTACAATACAGTACAGCTCAATACACACAATTGTTAAGGGGATGCAGACCAGAGAAAGACGTTTGTCTTGTTTACATCAGGGTCCCCCATTTTCAATTCATATAGTGACATTTATGACATACACAACATACATGCCATTTATGGCATAGGGACATATATAGGTATTTAGTACTGATACATTTGTGACATAAACGGTATTCAAATATACAGTACTGTTACCCCTCCTGACAGAGTATATACATATGGGGAGGGGACTGTACCTTAGGAGGGGGTGGGTGGGTGGGAGAGAAATATACATACGGCGGGGAGGGAATATATACATGCGGTGGGGAGGAGACTGTCTATTAGGAGGTGGTGGGGGTTTTGGGCATTTACGGTGGCCAGTTTCGAATTGCAGCCTCCCGTAGGTGCTCTTTAACACTTTGGTTGCCTAAGGTTAAATTAATGATATACCATAGATTGCCAGCGCTATTTGTCTATGGAGAAAGTCCCCTTCTTTGCAGGGCTATAACTTTTTAAATTCTATTGCTACATTGCCATTATTAGGGCCCATTCAAAGTCCTATATGTATTGTTCATTGTGTAGCAACGTTAAACTTTTTCATTCACATATTCATAGTAAAGTATGGTCTAATGTATAAGTATGTTTTCATCTCTTTCTGCAGCTTTCTCCAGAACGTGATATATAGCCCCAAATGCATTATATTGATGATGAAATACAGTTTGATGGCAATCAGCGCGATATAAAAAATTCCAACTAGACGTACTTCTAGAAGTTACTACACGTCATCTGATGTTGACCGGATGGGCGAGGGGGCGTTTATAATTCCGTGGGCAGCGTTATACCAATCATCTAATGTGGGTCAAATGTTGATAATATCAGTTATTATCGAAGACGGTAACGTTACACGCTGAAACTCACCCCAGTCTCCGCGCGCCGTTGGGCGATCATCGTCGAGTAGAAATTTTATCATTATGGGATATATTATTACCCGGTCCATCTCCAGCTTGTATAATGGTATATACGTCCAAATCATGTTGTTTATCGAGTTATTGGCAATCGATCGCTATGTAGTGTGACGAGCTAGAGTGCCGGAACCTATACCGAGTGCCCGGAAGTAATATGGCCGACCAGCAAAACCTCTACTGCGCTTCCTGTTAAGCGGTTGCGCCGATCGGCCACCAGATGGCGCTCCTGAACCGCCAGAGAGCTCAGTGGGTCCTGCTGGTGGATCTCAGGCCAGCGGAGGGACATTATGAATCCGATCGCAGATTTTTGAAATATTGATATAAGGACGACGTACAGCGTCCCCCGGCAACTTTAGCATGGCCAGCAAAGACGTCTAAAGACGGGTCCCGGCAGTCAAAGTGTTAAGAGCGGTTTTGAATGTGGGTAGGGATTCACATTCCTTTACAGCTTTGGGTAGGGCGTTCCACATTGATGTGGCATAATTGCGAAACGTGTTTAGTCCCTTGTTTGAGCCGAATCTGGGTTTAACATGATTTGTTGAGCTTCCTCTGGTGTAGTGGTTGTGGTATTCACTGACCTTTGGGAAGTATTTTGACATGTACATGGGTACCTTAGTCGTATAGTGTATCTTGTAGACCAGGCCCATTGCAAGTTGCTGTACTCTGTCGTCTACTCTAAGCCATCCTAGGTTGTCAAAGTGGGCAGGGGTGAGGTCAGGTGGGTTCTGGGGGTAAGGTCAAGTAGTAGTCTGACCAGTTTGTTTTGTGATGTTTGTAATCTTGTTTTAAGCGCCTTTAAGGTGCTTTGGTACCATGAGGTGCACGCATAGTCGTAGTACCCTTGTTATGGTTTGTAACCGACCTCAAACGCAACGGCACAGACAGGAAGTTCAGAGTTAGCCAAAAGCTAGGGCGTATTTATTTACAGAGTCAGAAGAAGGATATGTACAATAATCAAACAAATAGGGAGACTGCCTTCGGCAGAGTCATCTGCCGCTCTGCAGAATCCTCCTGGTGATAGTGGTGGGGAATTGGCATGTGACGTTGTAGCGGCTCTGCAGATACTCCCAGCAGATAGTGGTGGGGAATTGGCATGTGACGTTGTAGCGGCTCTGCAGATACTCCCAGCTTTCGCTCAAGGTGGAAAACGGAGAGAGAGAGAGAGATATCAGAAACAGTCCAACGAAACACAGAGGCAGTGTGGTTCCCTCCTCCCTAGCTGGGTCCAGAACCAATTGACAGTGACGGTCTTCAGTGTTCCCCACAACACACAATTTAGAATAATCCAGAACCAATTGATAGTGACAGTCTTCAGTGTTTCTTCAATACACACAATCAGAATAATCCAAAACCAAACGATAGTGACATTCTTCAGTGTTTCTTCAATACACACAATCAGAATAATCCAGAACCAAACGATAGTGACAGTCTTCAGTGTTTCTTCGATACACACAATCAGAATAATCCAGAGGGGTTTGGTTCCACTCACCCAAGCGCAACGCGTAAAGCGGGCAAAACGAGGCGCAGCTCCAAACGGGGAACAAGGTTCTCAACAGCGGTTCTCCACAGAAAGGTCCTGGAGAGAAAGTAGACCAGGAACAGCAACAGGGAAAAAACAGGCAAATGCAGTTGTATTCCAGAACGACCAGGGCCGCGGGAAGTCCGCGGGATGTGGGGGTGCTGAGATATTGATATTAATTTTTTTATATAATTTTTTTTTAAATAAAATATATATATTATATAATTATACTTGTAGTTGTATTGTCTGCGAGACATCGCCACCACGCAACAAGTCAAAATGCTCGCTATCTGCAAACAGCTCCACTGTCTGTGTGTATACTCTGCTTTGGTCAAATCAGATTCACATTCAGCGTGCGTGGGGCCTGAGAGTGCTGGGGCTGACGTTCTGCAGATGGATACTGAGTCAGAGGCTAGAGCGATAGTTCAACAGGGTCTGAAACGTGAAACGTGTTATGACTTATGAGGGGGTGCTGAGATAAGTGATATAATAATAACGTCATAGGTTTACCACTCTGGTAAACCAACACTCTCGTTCACTAGAGACCGCGCTCTCACGCTCAGCTCTGCGGAGCGTGCGAGACAAACATGTAATCGTTTTGATGCCCAGCTTACCCCACCTGTTGCGCGGCGCCCTCCCTCTGCAATTCGTTCCCCGCATACATGATCGCCGACATGCAAAAGGTCTTCGACTACCCTCCCGGGGGCTCGGATAGTTCTGCTGGCTTGTTCACGCCAGGGAAACCGCAGATATATTCCTTTAATGCGAATTCAGCGTCCCAAAACTTCCAGGCTGAGTATATTTTTTTTACCAACGGATTTCCAGTTCCGTGTTGACGCTTCCAGGCCGCGTCTATTCGAATCCCAACCGGTTCATGCGTCGGCTACACGCTGTTAACAACACTGCATTATCGAGACAGCGCCCCTATGACGATCTGGCAATGCATTCTAAGAGTAGGGTAAATCTGCAGTGCCGCTCCGCTCTGTGACATTGAGTAGCCTCGGTTACAATGGAATAAATAAAGCCAAAACAACCTTGCAGTTGCAGTTACACTCCCCGCCAGCAGGGGGTGCTGCAGCCCCTGCCGCACCCCTAGTTCCCGCGTCCTTGAGAACGACCCGACAACGATAGAAGGAAGGTCCCGGTATATAAAGCCCTCTGGGGCGCTAATCACAAACTATGACAGCTGCGTGATGAAAGTGGCAATCGTTCAAAAAGCGTGCGGCGGGGAATGCACCAATCAGCACCATACCTCAGGAGAGCGTGTGGCCGGGAACCAACCAAACCTCACAACCCTTGAATGAGTGCTCCTGCCAGAGTCTTCAGGGTATTCTTGTTTACCAGTGAGGAGATCCGGTACAAGAATCTAGTTCATTGGTTGACTTTTTTTATTACATTGGATGCCATTTTGTCACAGGAAAGATTTGCCTCTAGGATGGAACCTAACAATAACACAACCAGTGGTGCGTTATTGAAATCAACTGGGATTGCACGCACCTAATGGTGCCACGTGCACGCGCGCTCCCGGTGCGTGCGCGCGCTCCCGCGAATGTCCATAAATGTCCCCTTGCTTGAGCAGCAGACTACAGACAGTTCCTAATTGCCTCTACGAATGGAATGTAACACATGTCATTCACAAAAAGTTAGGTGTGAATGTATCTGAGAACGTATTTAACACACCTGACGACCGGCGCTATTGATATGCAAATAGCGAGTACTTATGTGGGCTTGCACGGAGTGCAACCCTGTCCCATGAACAACGCATGCCTGAACACAACCTGAGCATAACAATAGCTCAGGTCGTCAGGTGTGTTCAAATACGTTCTCAGATACATTCACACAAAACTTGTGAATGAAATGTGTTACATTCCATTCCTAGAGGCAATTAGGCATTGTCTTTAGTCTGTGCACATGCAAGGGAACATTTATGTGCATGCGCGGGAGCACTCGCACGGGAGCGCGCGCACACGTGGCGTCATTAAAATCAGGCATGCGTTGTTCATGGGACGGGGTAGCACGGTGTGCATGTGCAAGCTCACTCGCTATTTGCATATCAATAGCGCCGGTTGTCAGGTGTGTTAAATACGTTCTCAGACACATTCACACCTAACTTGTTGTGAAGACGTGTTACATTCCATTCGTAGAGGAAATTAGGCACTGTCTTTAGTCTGTGCCCAAGCGAGGGGACATTAAATGCGCATTCGCGGGAGCGCGCGCACGCGCCGGGAGCGCGCGTGCACGTGGTGCGTGTCACCCCAGATGATTTCAATAACGCACCACTGAAAATACAGTGCAACCAGCTTTGAAATCACCAACGCACGGTGCACCCCTGCTCAAATGTATATATTCTCTTTGTAAACTCTTTTTGTACTCATAATCAGTACTGTATATTTGTAGATCTGGTATGTCATGCACAGCCAAAAAAGTTTGGGAACCGCTGCTCTAAGAGGACATGATGAGAGCAGGCATGCGTTGTTCATGGCACGGGGTACCACTCAGTGGTACCTCACTGAGTATTAAAGATTTGAGCAGAAGCGCGTGCACGCACATGCACGCGCTCGCGAGAACGCGCTGCGCTCGGCTCGGATCGTTGTGTTTACCTGCGGCGCTACCTCGCATTATCATAACAATAGCCGCTATAGGCTGGTGTCTTCAACCAGTCTGGGACTCTTTGTGATGTAAATATGGAACGTCCCAAGTTGCCGCTGCCCACAGAGTGCACCGCCGTCCAAAGGTGAACGACGGCGAACGAAGGGCCAAATCAAAACAGCCGTCAATTCCGAATTGACAACTGTTTTGATTCAACCCCCCACCCCCCACCACTCACCCCCGGGCCCCGTTCCATGTACGTGGTTCAACTAAGTCGATCAACATGTCCATTATCCAGCTTCAGTTAACCCGATGTTCAAAGCCGGGATTTTCCTGTTTCACAAAGGAGGATTCAGTCTCGTTAACTCAAGCCAGACTTGAGAGTCAGGCTCAAGTCAGGCTAGATGCGCGCTCCCGTTTTAGGTGGAAAGCCAGCACGTATCGATGGCAGAGACCCTGATTCTCAACGGCATTGATTGATTAATTGATTTAAGACTTTATTGACAGATTGCAATAGGCTCAATCGCCTCGCCGACAAGTTAAATGCGTTATCTATAGGCTAATTCTAAGTCCCTCATTACCTCAATCAATCAGATTATATTTCTTTAAACTTGCCTGCTGGATTGAATAATCAAATGAGATCTTGCTAGCGAAAATTATTAGTTAACTGTTATACAGAATTACGATACGGCTCTCTTACCCATTGATTGATGTATAGTCAATCTTTTACTTATCTTCTCTGTGGTGTAACGGGTTCTTCTTTTGACTTTCACACGGACGACCGGGGTTCAAGGCCCTAGTCTTTTCCTTCTTTTTGCAATATAGGAATAATTCAATTTGGTGCACGTTGAGAGCTATATAAAGAATGACATCCTCAATGCATGTAGATTTATAATATTTTAACTTAAAACCAGGCTACTTTGGCGTATAATCATTAATATTATATTCAAAAAAATCATATTGGAAACACGGGGATTTGAACCCCGGTCGCTGAACTGGCAGGGATGAGCACTACCGCTGGGCCACTGGGCCAGATGGGATAAATTCATTGTTTATACATTAATGAACGAGAGACCCGTGTTTAGAATATCCGTTGTTTTGAATGAAGTTTATCTCTTCATCCTCATTCATTAATGTGACGTCAACGGCTCATTCAATTTCTCAAATCCGTCAAACAGCGCATCTCATCAGACATCTTAATCCCAGTTACAATTAAAATAACCACATCATGTGTACATCGCACGAGCGAGCGCCACCGTCGCCACGGTATATATAACGTGCATTATTTAGGACAAAGTGAATTTAATATCAGCATTTTGGGTCTATTTTACATTTCAAAAGCCCCCTCTGGAAGAATGGAGCACAAAAACGTAATTCAGAATGGTATAATGCAGATCGTAGACTGTGGGAATAGTTTCAGGAAACGGGCTGTCACTTCTTTGCGGGGGCGTGGCGATAGTTCAGGCTAACTTGAACTTGAACTCTGCTTTCGAGCAGGCTCAAACTTTTGGATATGTTGTCATGGTGATTTGGGAAATCCAGGTACATGAAATCGGAAAGTCGGGATAACCGAGTTAGCCGGATAACTTTATCCGGCTAACTCGGTTATCCCGGTACATGGAACGGGGCCCCGGACAACAACACACTCTGCAAACAGCAGCAACCCGGGACATTCCATATCTACATCACAAACTTCGGGACTGAGTAGATAATTAATTAATCTTCTCTTTATTTTTATTATTTATATTAAAACTGAATCAAACCATAAACAAGGTTGCCTGTTGGGATGTTAGATC
>NC_140171.1:125419223-125454223 GCF_963971535.1 Notolepis coatsorum
CACGTTAGCCAGCTGCTCATGCAATCGGTAATGCTAGCAGAATGAATGGATGTAAACTTTATTTAACATATTGCATATGGGTACAATACAATACGGCTCAATACAAACAATTGTTAAGGGAATGCAGACTGTTGTAGCTTGGACTGGGGTCCTTATAACAATAACTTGACAACACATGGTAGCTGAAGCTATTTGGGACACGGAGCCTCTATGCACGGAGCTATGTCCCAAACACACACACTGTTGTCACCGGAAGGGCACGCGATGGTATCTACTGCGCATGGGCGTTTTCACAACAACGGCTAGCGTGCTGACTACACGCTGTTGTCGATTCGTTTTTTTTGCGTATCTCCAAACGCAAACACAATTTTGCGTTTCAGCCGTATCCACAAAAAAACGCCAAAAAACGCATTTCTGTGTAATAGGGACATCAAACGTCGTCAAAAACGTATAAAAAAACGCCAGGAATACACTAGTCTAACCATGGCCTAAGGTGTCATGCATGAATCTGAAGTGCTTGTGTGTGAATGTGCTTAGCAGATCAGATCAGCTGAGTATTGCAGTGCATAGGGCAGTGCGTTGTTAAAGGAACACGCCACATTTTTGGGAAATTTGCTTATTTGCCATCTACTCTGGAGTTAGACAAGCAGATAATACCCTTTTCTTCTCTGTGCATGCATTAGGCTTAGGGAACAGCCGCACCATTAGCCTAGCTTAGCGTCATTCACTGGAAGTAGGTGTACCAGTGTAGCCTAGTTCCCAACAGTCACGAAATACACTCCATTATACAATTCCAAAACGTTCCTGTAAACATGTTGTGACCTGTGTATTTACCACGTGGTGAAATATTTAGTTTTAGTTCTTTTTAAATAGACATTTTCTAAGCAGATATATACTCGGAATTCTTTTTTGCCGAACCACTGCTGCCTGGGTGCAATGCTTTCATCACCTCAAAAGCCCTGTTGTTTTTTGAAAAACGTGTTCCTTTAAGTATAGCCTTGTTGGTAAAGTGTTCATAATTCCAATACTTACACATTATTTGGTCAAACTCAAAGGCTGCCCATATCCAAAGGGCCAACGTCCTTTTACAGGCACTAGTCCCACCTATCTGGATGTTATCCAGCGGACACATCTACAGTTCCATTACAGGTCACTGATGGCCATGGGTCTGTAGTTATGCATTAGATTAAGCCAGTTATTCTGGTGCTCTCAGCCCTGCAGATCAAGGGGGAAGTGAAACGAAGATGAAGGAGGAACAGAAACGGAAGGATTTAGAGGAGACATGAGGACACACACACGCATTATGCAATAATGAACCTGTAGTGTATCTGACAAACTTAAACTCAACAGCCTTTGTTTCGTCTTGGGGGGAAAAGAAAACAATATTCCCAGACATAGAATTAGAGATACATTTCAAAAGAGTTTTAATTGTGTGCAGGCAACCTCATTTTACACGTGGATAAAATAGAGTAGAATAGAATTGAATAGAATTGTGAATTTGCCCTATCTCATTCATAACGTTGAGCCATAGCTCAATTACCCATAGGCCCCCCCATTCCTCTTTAACCCTGCCTGTTTTGTCTCTGACAGGCGTTGTACATATTCCAAGGAAAAGACCCCTTGTAGCAAAAGGAGTGTAGCTTTGTGAAGAGATTCTGCAGACAAATGTCATGTTATAACATTCCTGCTTGAGTGTGGTTGGCACAAATGGCGTAAATGTGAGATTATGTGCAAAACATTTGCCTCTGTTAGTTCAGTAATCAAATCCCCCCAGAAGACTCTCTTGTGCTATCTAGTTAGTTATGCACTTCATTCATTTTACTGGGACGTTTAAAAAGATTTCCAGATATGCACTTCATCGAAAAATAATGCAGATTTATTTTGCATATAAGCTCACACATATCCCAAGGCTCTAAACTGTTTTGCACAGATGCATTTGGTTTGAGAGTTTAACCCTTTCACTACCACACTACCAAATGGTTAACCCTTTCACTGCGACAATTCAGAAGGAGAACCCTTTCAGTGCCACACAACAAAGGGTTAACCCTTTCACAACCACACTACAGAGAACCGTCTGTAGTGTGGTTGTGAAAGGGTTAACCCTTTGTTGTGTGGTAGTGAAAGGTTAACCTTCTGTGACATTCAGAGTTTGAAGAGACATTCAAACTCGTTAACTCTCAATAACTGTCAAACTAAATGAATGTTTGCAAAACAATTTAGAGACTTGGGATATGTGTGACATTATGTGCAAAGTTTTCTTAGCAGATTTGCTGTTTTCTTGGAAAGTTTTGTTAAATTATCATAATGTATTCTCCTTTAACATCAATATCCTCAGCGGACCAAGAAAACAGAATCTCCATTCTTCACATGGTAGATAAACAGTAACACACGCCAGGAAGAATATATAGCCTACGCACATAGCAGGCACAGAGGGGTCTCCTATGGACAGATGTGGAATTAATCATCTGCAATCATCCTTTCTTTCTTTCTTTCTTTCTTTCTTTCTTTCTTTCTTTCTTTCTTTCTTTCTTTCTTTCTTTCTTTCTTTCTTTCTTTCTTTCTTTCTTTCTTTCTTTCTTTCTTTCTTCTTTCTTTCTTTCTTTCTTTCTTTCTTTCTTTCTTTCTTTCTTTCTTTCTTTCTTTCTTTCTTTCTTTCTTTCTTTCTTTCTTTCTTTCTTTCTTTCTTTCTTTCTTTCTTTCTTCTCTTTCTCTCTTCATTCTCTCTCTCTCTCTCTCTCTCTCTCTCTCTCTCTCTCTCTCTCTCTCTCTCTCTCTCTCTCTCTCTCTCTCTCTCTCTCTCTCTCTCTCTCTCTCTCTCCATCTTTCTCTCTCTCTCTTTCTCGCTCCAGAATGTCCCTAGAGTCTCTCCCCAAAGGATGTGCAGTTGGGGGACAGAAGCAGAGTTTGACCTGAAAAGAGGGTCTAAAACTAAGGTGAGTACACTTGTAGGAGCTCCTTGTCAGATGTAAATGACTTGGGGAGGGGGGGGGGTAGTCCAGAGAGTGTCCTTGGAGTTATCCAGTCAGTGTGTACATCCCATCACTGTGTTTCATTGAGTGAGACTGACAACACCTCAACAGTGGCTCAACAGGGGGGGCAACAGTTGTTCGATGGGGGCGACAGTGGCTCGGGAGGTAGAGCAGTTGTCTTGTAATCCGGGGGTTCCCGGTTCGATTCCCGCTCCTCCCGGGCATCGTGTCAAAGTGTCCTTGAGCAAGACACTTTTTAACTTTTTTTTTCTCCCCCTTTTTCTGTATTTTTCTCCCATCCCATTTTTTTTCCGTTATGCCGAAAGTACCGCAGCAGCTGGATTCGATCCCGCTGTCTCTGCGGTGGTAGGCAGACACTTAGTCCGCTGCGCTACCTGGCCGCCCTTTGAGCAAGACACTTAACGTAAGGTTATGTATATAACCAAGTTCTGTGAGTTATGGTGCGCTCAGCACCAGTTGCACTGTACCTCACTTCGTGCACGAGCACTGAATAAAAAATTCCACCATGTACCTTTACATCCCAATATTCGTCTGACCACACCCCCATCCGCTTACCTTCATAAGCAGGTGTGTGGTCACCTACTCGCCTCCTTCCCAAACTTTCACCACAAGGCGAGATCAAGGGCAGCAGCGGCGTCCTGGTGCTGAGCGCACCATAACTCACAGAACTTGGTTATATACATAACCTTACGTTCTGTTTCGTTAAGGCTTCGCTCAGCACCAGTTGCACAACAGGGGCTTTGCGGGAGCCGTAGCCCGACAAATACACCCCGCTGAGGCCCCCCACAACCATCAGACCGGGGAGGACCGAGCCCCCCCGACCCTCCCTAATGGAGGACACCCCCCCTATTGGAGGCTTACGGGATGGAGACGGATCCGACCAGGCGAAGAGGAACTCAAGCAACTCAACGCACAGGGTGAGCAGACCGTGGCTTGACCCCACGACTGCACACGCACAACCCGCATGCCACCAGGGAACGAACGGAAGGAACAACCTCGTTACTGCCCCCAAAATCACGTGGTCAAGAGCAACCCCAACCCCGTGGCAAGGCCGTAGCAGCGGAGCGCGAAGGAAGACCCAGTCCCACTGAAGGGACTGGATCCCCTGGAAAAAGGGGGCCTGGAGAGGTCAATGACGCCAGGCATCAAGACCCCACCAGGTGGTGACTTAGTGACACCGCCCCCCACATCGCCAGCGTATTCGGATAGGGCCCCTCCAAGAGCGGGCCCTTTCCCCCCAATAGCACACCGCCTGGCACACTGACCCTGCAGAACAGGCAGTCAGCATGGCCGTAAGCACTCAAAAGGTTAACCAACGGAAGCAGGCAGCGCACCGGGGAAACCAGGCAGCAGGCTGTAACCTGAGCCTGGAGCACTGCGGACGAGACAGGCGCCAAAGGAGTCAGCTGAAAACAGCCCCCCCCGGCGGAAGGGGCGTATGCTGGCGTTGTTGATCACCATGACAAAGCCTCCATTAAAAAAAACCCACCCAGAGGGGTCGAGGCAGAGAAGACTGACATGATTGGCAGACGTCATGAACGTGCAGGGGCACACTCAACCGGGTAACCCGGGAGTTGACTCTGCTCCAACACACCAGGGAATCAACCACCCTCGTGGGACAGACAGTGGTTGTTCCTATAACCCCTCAAGAAAAAAGGGTTATCCCAGGCCTACGGTATCAACAAAACTTTACTTCGGACTGGGCCCGGCGGCACGGGAAGCACAGGGTTACCAGAGGAGGTCCAAGACCACCCCAACAGCCCCCTCTTCGCCACGCGTGAGAGAGGAGCGAAAAGAACGGAGAACCAGCCCTAAGCACACCGCACTTGGTATTCCCAGGCGGTCTCCCAACCAAGTACTAACCAGGACCGAACCTGCATAGCTACCGAGATCGGACGAGATCGGGCGTGTACAGGTTGGTATGGCCGTAAGCCATTACGATAGTGCAGAGTACAACATGTACCCAACAAAGGGTCTCCATAACGCCTAACCCTGTGACACCCGGACCGATTTTCCCCCCCGAAAAAAGCACAAGTCCCTCAGGGTACCAGAACAGCAAATCTGCATCCCCGGTGGACAACGGGTTAACTGACCAGGACCAGCGCGACCAGACCAGTCCCGTGTCCTAACCACGCCAACATGCCCACTCCAGAAGAGGGGGTAGGTATGCGTGTCGATCTAAAACATGAAAAGAGGGCGCCACCCAGACGGTCCCCATTTGGACCGTGCTCAGTGGCCCACCCCAAGGGCGTGAGACCCCTCTACCTATGTTCTGATCTATTCCGTTAACATCCCCCAGATATCAACGAGAATTCATCGAGACAACCTAGTAAACTGGCGCTCGGAAGAGACAAAACTCCATCCCAGTTGCCCTATAAAAACGCTGTTTTAACAAGCAACCAAGGCGCACTTAGCCCCTGCGTGATTCTTTAACAGAAACACACCGAGCCAGCACTATGTATGCGTCGAGACCCAAACACATCAATGGATAGTCTAGCAAGACACCAAACATTGTTCCTCCAAGTCGCCTGGGAGAACGACACGGAGCCGTCGTGCTTCATGTACCTTCCTCTTTTTATCCAAAAAAGAAAGAAACACAGACTGACATGAATCCCACGTGACGCAGCTGAGGGTAAAATCGTTTACATTTTTACATCCCACCACCCTCGCCATAGGGAGGAGACGGAAATCCCCAGAGAGACTTCCCACGCGAGCTGTATAGATTGAAAAGAATATATTGCAACATTGAGCTATGTAATATTTGGGTTAGGGCTCTCCGAGGAGGAGGCACTGAACCAATACACACTCAATAATCGAATTGAATCGAATACACACACAATAGAGCAGAACTCCTTTTTGAAGTTCTACTCACCTTGACAATCTGAGGAGGAGGCTCTGAACTCTGAGGAGGCTCCCTCACAGGGAAGGAGAGTCCGAACTCACAGAAGGCCCGAGGAGGAGCTTCGTGAGGAGGAGCTCTGACAACTCCCTGAAACAGATCCATAACATGGACCTGAACAACTCACGGAAGTCTTACCAACAGAGACGCGCACAGTGACGTACTCTATGGCGGGGGAATTTCTGCGGTGCACACGCCCAATCTTCCAGGGCGTGGGACCAGGAAACTCCCTCCCCCCCCCCCTCTTACCCTGTAACGTGCCGAACAGCAACGTCACAGGAACCTTGAAGGACAGGAGGTTTTAACCCCTGACCAATCAGAAAAGGGGAGGAAAGGATTACCAATTCACCCCTTTACGACCCCACACCCATGATACGATGTAATGACAAAAAAGAGCATGACACAGTCATAGTCAGCTACATGAAGTGTCTAGCCTGGTAAACACAGCGAGCTAACGCCGCAGCTAACAGCTGACTGGCTAACACAGTAGGCCACAACTAGCATGCAAGCTAAGCAGCTATCACCTGAACTGTACACACATAACAAGCCACACTTCAGACAGGCCGCTGTCCAAGTCCCTCCCCTAAGAGGGAAAAGAAAAAGAATGTCAGAACACAGTTGTCAACGGTGATCCAGACATACAGCGGGGCCAGCACAGTTCCCATTTCGGGCTGCAGCCGACTTTGAGCATGGAACTCCCGATAAAGAAGATCCTATGCCCACATTTCCTCGTTAGGGTATACTTTCATTTGTATATGAAAGATGGGGCCTGCACGGGACAGAGAAGCATCCGCTCGAGAATCCTGGGATCACCAGGTCCTGGTCGGGGCCCACTAGATTGACCATCATGGGCGTCAGACCAAGATCCTCCGACCGCCGTTTAAGCCGAGCAGAGGACCCTAGCCTGAAGTCGGCGTTTTGTAAATTGTCAGCTAACCCCCACAGCATCAACAACAACCAGAGCTTGCAAGCAAAACAGTACATACCCAACCTGGAAACAACCGCTTCTCACAACAGTCGGTGCTTCCCACAGTCCAGCTGTGTGGCCGGAGGGCAACCCCATCCAGCCGCAGCAAGGAGGACTGTAGCTGGGGACATTTCAGCGGCGTGAGCTCCTAATACGAAAAAGCCGTTGAAGGTCGGAATGACCATCATCTTCCAGACACTCCAGTAACGAAGACAATATCGCCGTATTTTCTCGAAAATAGTGAGAGAGAAAATAAAGATATGATGTCAACGTATCTTCCCGTTCTTTTGTTTTCCAACTTTCTTCTACTAACAACCTCGTCAAGTGGGGATCTACCGAAGGCACTTCCTTGTGGTGAAAGTGAAGAAGGAGGCGAGTAGGTGACCACACACCTGCTTATGAAGGTAAGCGGATGGGGGTGTGGTCAGACGAATATTGGGATGTAAAGGTACATGGTGGAATTTTTTATTCAGTGCTCGTGCACGAAGTGAGGTACAGTGCAACTGGTGCTGAGCGAAGCCTTAACGAAACAGAACCCCTAATTGCTCCCGATGTGCAGGTTGGCACCTTGCATGGTTGCCTCCGCCATTGTTGTGTGAATGTGTCACTGAATGGGTAAGATGTTGTATTGTAAAGCATTTTAGATAAAAGCACTGTATAAATGCACCATTTACCATTTCAACAGTGAATTCCAGCATCCAGGAAGCACCCTCCTCTACACCCACTCTCAGCAGACCCAATACCGCTGTGTTACTGCTACTATACTCTAAAATGCTTCAAAAGCTACATGTCCACAAATACTACAACAACCTTTTCAGCATAGACCTGCTCGCTGTTTACAAGCATACCGTGTTCGAGCCAATCAGCAATAACGGAGTCACGTGACTAAGTTGCCCACTACCTGTGTGAGCTTCTGCGCTAGAAGAATACGACAGGGCTCTATGGAGAAACCATGGCACTCCCCTGACAAAAAGTTGTTTAAAACGAAAACGGCTGGATGTCATTTAGCCAAATCAGCATGGCTGTGCTGTGAGTGTGAGTCTTTCACCTTTTACATATCTAGCTTTGGCATGGATTGATTGTTTAGATCGCTAGCATGGCTAACAAATGCAAATACATTGTAGTCTGCCCCGTTGTTCTGACCAGGATTACGTTCCTTTCTGCCCCTGTGATGCGCGCACACACTGAGTCTGACGTATGTACAGCGAACAGGTCTATAGGGAAGGAAAGTGTCAACCTACCCCCCTAGTGGCTGTATTCCCGCTGGAGCAGAATATGTCATTCAACTTTTGTAATAGTTTGGGTGCATATGTAACGGATGGTATCGTGAAGCGCAGTCAAGAAGGGCTGGGGTGAGTAGCGGTGCTATGGGTTAAACTCACTCTCACATCCTCAAAAGACAGAGACACGTTGCGAAGTAGTGAATTCACTTCTTAGTGCAGCGGCCTGTGTCGTCGCCCGCGGCGCGGGAGCCTCCTGTTCGACTCCCCCTCGGGACATTAACATTTAACATCAACACAACGCAGACCAATATGATCCGTCACAGTGGTGCCGTGACCCGGATGCCTTGGGTGGAGTGGAGTGAGTTTGAGAGGGTGAGTGTAACGGATGGTATCGTGAAGCGCAGTCAAGAAGGGCTGGGGTGAGTAGCGGTGCTATGGGTTAAACTCACTCTCACATCCTCAAAAGACGCATAGACTGAGCGCTTAGGGGGGATATCCTTTGTTGGCGCAGCGGTTTGTGATGTCGGCCCCCGTGCGGGAGACCGGGGTTCAACTCCCACTCGAGGCATCGAAGTTTAAGGTGACGTTGTCACAACCGTTACACATATACTGATAATATATTTCACCTTTTTTGCCAATTTACAAACAACAAGGGTAAGCAAGGCTAGTTTTTACATCAAATTGAGAAAACATTTTATTTACAATATTGAAATTGCCATTCCTGATATTTAACCCTTTCACTATCACACTACCAAAGAGTTAACCCTTTCACTACCACACGACAAAGGGTTAACCCTTTTACAACCACACTACAGAAGGTTAACCCTTTCACTACCACACTACAGACGGTTAACCTTCTGTAGTGTGGTAGTGAAAGGGTTAAGCAGTTGATTGCTATTTGCACAAGTCAGTTTCGCTAATGATGTGAATGATGTGCGTTGAGCTTTCAGTGAGGACATCGTCTGTGGAGGGCTGCGTGTAATTGTGGCGTGCGCATCCCCTGGTGTGGACTAGTTATTATGGGAAAGATAATGATTTTTTTTTAAAGATTATACAATTTGGTAATTTTCTAAGAGAGGCTGCTAAGATTTGCAGTAAACAAGTCATCAAGCATTCTCTCTTGCTGACCATGTTATAACTCTGGGAGGAGCAGATGTCCGTCTTGGTGACTTTCTTGAAAACAGGTCATGAAGCTTCACAGTATACCTGATTCAATCAAGATTTAAAATCTCTAGATATTCACAAAATCTAAAGAGGAGATCAGATTATTACGCTATGTTGTTCCTAGAATGATAATTTGACACTTGGTTTCGCTGACATATGAAATAAAACCTCCTCCTCTCCCATTGAGGAATATTTATGAAAAATTGGAGAGTCGAGGTGCCATGGGCATTTGACAGCACAAGACTTCTGTACATTATGCTTTGAATCATGTGGGATATGATCGGTCCATATCGTAATTGGCATTTTGATATAGGGGTACTGGAGTATACTACGTCTACATCTTGTAATATTTGTGGTGAGACTGCTGCTGCCTCTAAGGAGCGCCACGATACAGTAATTTCAGGGTCAAACCAGCTTATCAGGGGTCTCAGCAAGAAGGACCAGAAGTACAACTTAAAATCAGGGATTGCCAAGCCCCCATCCTGTTTCCTACGTTGAGTGGTAGTTCTTTTGACTCTTTTGACGTTTGTTATTCCAATTAAATTTAGATATCATAGTTTGTGTCTTGCGCCAGTGGAGGAGGTAAGGGGAGCATTGAGCTAACAAAATGTATCCTGGGCAGTACGTTCATTTTGATTATGGATGCACAGGACTGCAATGAGTTGGGAAGGCTTGACCATCTATTTAGATCTTGGTGTATTTTATTATATGTGCCTGTGAAATTATATTTAATAATAGTTGTCTGATTTAGTGTGGGGAAATTCTCTATGCCTAAGTATTTAAAGTGTTCAACTATGGGGATGGCAGCCGGTAGTTGCACCACTTTGGCCAACTCATTAAGAGGCAAACAAGCTGATTTGGGCCAATTAATTTTGAAGCCTGATAGTTTACTGAAATCATCAATTATACTAAGTAAATTTGTGGCTGATTGAGGGTGGTCTTTCATAAAATAAATTGGGCTAATGGTTCGAGGGAAAGCGGGAATAGTCCAGGGCTCAGAGGACAACCTTGTCTAGAAGACCTAGAGACCGGGAAGAGTGTGGAGCATATTTTGCCTGTCATTATCATTGCTGAGGGTGAGGCATAAAGTACTTGAATCATATGTATAGATTTCTTTCCAAGCCCCATAGCCTCCAGCACGTCCAAAGATATGACCATTCTAATCTATCGAAAACCTTCATGGCATCCAGAGATAGAACAGTGGCCCGAGTCATATTGTCCTTACTGTTGTCAATTACATGCAATAATCTTCTAAGGTTATCTGCGGCTAAGCGACCCCGAATAAATCCAGTTTGATCACTATGTACCAGCACCGTCATATACTTCTGTAGACGTCGGGCCAGTACTTTGGCCAAAAATCTTAAGATCGGCCCGAGAAGACTCAGGGGCCTATAGCTGCCACAGTCATTGGGGCCCTTGTCCTTTTTGAGTAGTAAAGAAATTAAAGCCATATTTACATCTCTCGAGAATCGCCCCTGTTCAATGGTGTGTTCATAGGCGGCGCGTATATTAAGGCTAGGGGCGGCTATGCCTACCCAGAATATTATGCTCGGAATCTTGAAATGTATATAATATATATGCGCAGGCTGCTGGCTAGTGTGTGTCTTGTGCTGCAGCCGGCTCGCTGGCTGAGGTGACAACGACGAAGGTGTCAATCGGCAGCGTTTAACATTCCAGGTATACAGGCAGTAACCAATCACGCATAGGCTCAGGTTAAATAATATGGCCAATCACATCATTCACATGATCATCCTGAATCTGATCCCGCAGGCAGAGTAAAGCAAACATCTGTGTTCTGAATTTCAGCCCGCCGATCGCTTTGTAGAGAAGCGAGGAGAGGCATAACTAGCGATCACCTGAGGCTGTATGTTGTTTTATCTTGGCAAACAAGGGCTTGCTCTAAGAGGACATGATGAGAGTCCGAGTTCATCAAATCGTGGAAACTTTTTAGAGCTACTGTATGTACATTGTTTTCAAAGCATGATGAGATCTAAATTACGAAAAACGTTCACTTCATTGCAACTTGTGATTCAATTCTCACCAAGACGAAACGTCGCATTTATCTGCATTAAGGTAAGACAATGGTTCATATATTATTGGATGCCTTCATTTGAACACTTAATTTGCACTATATATAAATGAGTGGGGCTCGCTGTAGTATAGCCTAGTAGTGTGTGTGTATATGAAATCAGAACCTGGACAGTTTGCGTGCAACCAAAAATAAAAGGTAAAATTTTTCTCACGCTGTGCGCAAGGGGCGTTCCCAATATAGCCTACCGTGACCTGAAGCCCATCCGCCGCCTATGGGTGTGTTCCATCATCTCAAGTAACAATGGGCCCAACTGGTCCCAGAATGCTAAGTATAATTCAGGTGGAATCCCATCCCAGCCGGGCGCCTTACCCTTTTCCAGTTTCCAACAGTTTCCAAGGAAGACTTATCTGATGGTTCTGTGTAACAAATCATTTGGTGCATCAGGTTAAATGTGTGCTGACTTTGTGTATTCCCTTTGTGGGAATTGTGTAAAGGAGAGGAGCAATCTAGACAACTGGCACAGACTTAAAGTGGAACACCACTTAAATCAAGAATTCCAATGTGAGTTCCACGGCCTAGGAAAATGTTCAGACACTAGCAAAGTAACTTTATACAGTATAAAGTCTTGAGCTGCTCCATAGACGATGAATGGGAGACTGATTTTGTGAACCCACAGACAAAAATATACCCAAATGAGCTTTATAAGCTTTAAATTGGACATAGTTCCCCTTTAAAACAACAGTAACAAAACAGCAGGGATGGGGTGCATCTCAACTTCCTTTTGTTTTAGGTGGTCCTGGGGGCAAGAATACAGAGGCTTTTAGGCTACTTTACCCTCCATGATGTGTCACGCTACTCCGACCACAGAATAACAGCATCCTTAGTGCCGTAGGAATGAATCCAGGAGCAACATCCTGAGAGCACATTGCATTAAGTCTTCTCTCCGGCCAAATCTGGGGCATCTACTGTATATTCATCAGACTGATGACCTGATTATGTAAGAGTGGACACACACACACACACACACACACACACACACACACACACACACACACACACACACACACACACACACACACACACACACACACACACACACACACACACACACACACACACACACACACACACACACATTATGTGTCAAAAGTTTGACAGGTGTAAAAACCTTGAGTTAATGTGGTTGAGTGATGCAGAAAGACTAAATTTTTTTATCACAGGGTATTTGCACTGGCAGAATATTTAGAGAAAGCTTGGGATAAACGTACAAAATACGTTTTTAATATTTCAGCAGCTCTACTAGTCAATGTCTAAATAGATTTTCTCTGCATTATTAAACCCTGTCACCTCAGGACAGATCTCTTCTACACTCACACTTTGGCCAATGCGATAACAGCACTGCCCGAACTGTAAAGCGCTGCCTTGACAATGACAACTTGTTGGCTTGTTGAGTTCAGCACCTTCTGTGTGGGTTTGATTTGCAGAGCACATGCCAAGCTGCTTTGGAAGAATTTGGGGACAGGATTGCTCATTTGGCAACAGGTACATTTAGCTGAATGGTTGAAAAAAATTTGGGGGGTCATTTTATGATTTGGGTATAGGAACCCTGTTGCTTTGGTGAGGGCACCTTTGCTTTGGGGACAGGATTGCTCATTTGTACACCAGGATTGTACACCTTAGTTACAATTAGATTGTATGAATTAAGCAGGTGACATTTTGACTGGTGTACAAGTATTTAAAGATCGCTATTGTATATTACTAGAACTTGTGGCAGAGTAGATAGTGATACCATACAAGCCCCACAATGTGAACTGGGAATCCCTGTTCAGCGTGAGGTTTAACTATTGTAACGGATCATCCTGCTATATTCCTTCATCTGTAATTTATCAGAGTTAGTAGCTAGATTAATACATTTAGTGTAAATGGCAATAATCAAATAATCTGGTCTGGATAAAATCATTGCTTTATCCATCTGATTCAGATGATGCTGTGGGCCATTTTGAGCCTCTCTTGGTCCAAATATGGGCATGCGTGTCTGCCATGACGTGAGGGCTTCCCGATCTGGAGGCCAGACTGTGTAAGAGTGTATCCACGTGTGATAAGAAAAGGTTCTCCCTTGTGTACCCATGCTTTGAAATATCTGTCTAGAATTCTGATATCAAGATAAAAGAGAATTGTATGACGGCTAGAATGTCGTCCGACTTGCTCTGGAAATCTGACTAGGCGAGCCGCGGAAATCTCACGGGAGCAAGGCTCGCGCAGTCTTCAGGGCTAGGCGGCGCAGTACCTCTCCACTGACTGCTTGACGCAATGCATGATGAGAAACTACTTGCTCTGCGTTGCGCAAAGCGCCATTGGCTCAGAAAAGTTGTCACCACCCACAAGGAACTTATGAGACGTCAGATAGACGTCTCATTTGTTATTATTCACAATGAACACTTTACACATTCCTCATAAATGCGGTCTTAATAACCCTCTCTGCAATGGAGTTTATATCAAAATAACAACCCCCCTGAACAAATAGTTGGTGATTGCTTCAAGTCGATTCTACAGACGGACTGTTTCTAGATTCAAGATTCAAGAGTTTATTCATCACATACATACCAGGGCATGCGGTTGGCCATGCCCGCTATGATTGTGCAATAAAACAATAGTAATAGTGTCGCGGGTGGGGGTATGTGGGTGTCTGTATGGGGGTGTGGATGTACCTGCGGGATCCCAAGAGGAGGACGTGCCCCGGGATGGTCTGGAGGAGGACCTAAAGGCTTACCTGGCTGATATAACAGGCAAGTGTATAATAATAATGCAGGACCTGCTCAGAGGTCTTTAATTGGCATTGGCAATTATCCTCAACACACACACACACACACACACACCGGAACACACACGCATGCATTGTCTGTAGGATCGCTGATGCGATTCGTCTCTGCGATTAACCCATCCCATCGTCCTTCCCCCCCAAGGGCAGCCGGGAGCAGACAGGCGTCAACGTGAGCCGCGCCAGAGGACCAATCCAAGTGCTCCTGTCCGTCTTCGTCAAGGACGCCACAGCGTTAGCGATCTGTTGTTGTGCATGTTTTTCCAATGGGTTTATCTTATCGGGGGGGAAACCCTTGCGAGCACGGGGAGAACATGCAAACTCCACACAGAAAGGCCTGGGAGATACCCCACCTGGGTACCTGGCATCATGGAAACCTAGTCCCCAAGCGGGAATCGAACCCTGGACCTTCTTGCTGTGAGGCGACAGTGTTAACCACTACACCACCGTGCCGCTACACACCACCGTGCCGCTACGCTATCGGCCTATGATGGGTATTCGAATCACCGTCACTGTACTGCACCATGCTGTCCCTTTTTTCTTGTCTAGACGGAGTCCAGGAAGTCCCGGTGGGAGAGTGGAGAGCCATCCTGGGAGGATGGTGATTTTGTGCAGAAGACAGCGACAGCAGGCAAGTGCAGGACCACCAGGGGGGGGTAGCCTACTTAACGTCATGCAGTCTACACATGTGTTCCCTCTTTCTTACGCAGCTGGGGAGTGTCGTTGGAGGGAGCAAGAAGTGGATTGGCTGGCTGGCGTGGTGGGGCGGTGCCCGGAAGTACTGGCACTGTTGAAAGGAGGATCAATGGTGGACAGTAGCAGAAAGAAACGGGAGTCGAGAGGACGACACCAGAGGACGCGGAGCTGCAGGAGTACGAGGACACGCAACTCTTTTTGTCTTGTGCTTTTCTCCAGTGGAACATTTTCCTGTTGTTGACTGCATTGTCCCCCCCGCTGTGGAACGGGTGGAGCCTCAGACAGGAGAGACATTGTCGCAGCACTGCACGCCGTGAGTAAATGGATACAAGATATCAGAATACGTGCCTGACAAGCGAACTGTTTCCCGAGCGGTCAATGAAGAAATAGAAGAACAGTGACTGCATTGGAATTATGCGTGGGAGCTGAAGATTATCGGAACGGCATGCAGTAAGCCAGTAAAACTGTAGAAGATTTGAGCCCAGTATTTTGGACGTTCCACCCTCTGTGAACTACCTCTCTCTCTTTGTTTTATCATATGGAGAATATATAAATTGTGCATAGTGACGAACCCGTGAACGGGGGGACTTTGCTATTACTGACTTTGCCTTCCATTGCAGGCGAGAGGACATTATTATACGCCCTCGCTTGGAGTATACTAAAACACCCCAGTACGGACAGAACGGTTTTAGCCCGAAGGCGTGAGGGGCTACGGGAGCGGAAGGGGGAGGCGTCCTTCCGGCCCTCACCTTCGGGCCCCGGTCATAACTAAACCTTTTTTTGTATTGTTTGTAACTCAGCGCTTCCACTGCCCCAAACCTAGGTTAGGATACGAGAGGAGTATTCTAGGCCTGGTCACAACCCCTAGCGGTGAACAGCACCCACTATTCTATCCCAGCCCCCTTAGTTGCTGTGTGACACTTAGTGTGTATTTACATAACCTGTGTTCCCTATAATCATTTGCCGTGACTCCCCGAGAGATGGTGTGATATATATACCTATTTTAGGCTATTTGCAGTGAACTGTGTTTTGAGGTGTAGTGTGATTCTAGACTAGTGTGTGATAGTCATAGACCCATGTGCAGGGTGAGCACTTTTATTCACGTGTGTAGTGCCTCAGGGGCGGGGATAGGTAGCGTGGGTGGGAGTAACAGCCTGGGGGTGGGCTGTCAGGGCATTGAGCGCTTCCTCCTTTTTAACTACCCTAGGCCTAGGAGGCGTGGGTCTTTTAAATAGGTTAAGTAGTAATTATTTATGTAAAGTATAACCATTGTGATAGATATCTATTTTTCCTACAATAAAAGCTTTCTTACTGTTTCTCAAAGCATTCTCCCGTGTCTGTTTGTGGTCTTGGGGAAATTCGTTGTGGTAGGTCGGCTGAGCCCTTTGGGAAGTGTATCCGTGCATTTGCACACCTTAACCTTAGACCTGGATACTTCCCGTGGGGGTCTGGCGACAATAGCAGGGCCGTAGCCAGGGTTTAGAAATTAGGGAGGTCCATTTATTTTTTTGGCCCAGACCGGCCCACTATAATCGGTCGGACACCACCCACCAGTACACCATCCTTACGGTCCCCTTAAATATGCGTACCTACTGTACTATTCCCCCCCCCCCAACCCATTACAAAGCTGGGTAGTAAGTGCCATGGACAAGTGGACCAGTGTACTCACTCGCTCTTGGCTGAATCTTGTTTTGGGTGGTGATGTAAAAACACCTGCATCATAGCAGGCTCAGGATGGGCAACGTAGTCTATAGCCTGTTCATCCCTGTCTCTCTCCTCCACAACCTGGCTTGACTAGACATAAGGAGAGAGATGATTACAATTAACTGGTACATTCAGGTCCAGCATTGTTGGAATCCCCTGACAAAGATGTGCAAAAAGCTGTACAATTTAAACAATACCATACTGGTAATGAGAAAATAGTTGTTTATTCAATGAATGCATGGAGCAGTTCCATCTTATTTCATTTGATACTAACTACTCAGTTCATACAGATTTCAAGTATTCAAATATCAATGATGAATATTGCATAAGGTTTACACAGTTAATAGATCACCTTCTTGTTTTATATTCATATTATATGGCAATTAAATCAATGGTGTGTTTGTTTGGGGAGTTTGACCTATGTGCCTACCACGTGAAGGTGCATGATCAATGGACAGCACAAAAACAATTTGTGTAGGTGGAGACTAGAGCTACCACAGATAGTAATAAGTTATTAAGAGTAAGTAATCCATACCATATATATCCTAATAGTTACCTTATTACCATACTTGGCTGAAAACAAACTTTGCTGCCTGTTGTGAATGTGTTTTTCCCTGTAGGCTAATACATAAGTAGGCATACATTTTTGCAGTTGAGGAAAAATTTGCAGTTGAGTAGGCTATAATGTGCTGTGTTTTTATGTCTTCCATCGAGGACCACCTTGGAAATAAGTGTTAATGCTTGTTAATGAATGCTTTTAGGTGATATCCTCAGGAATACAAATTGGTCAAGATCATTTGTTTTTATGATGTGTTTTTAATTTCCAAATAAATCTAATCAAATAAAAAAGCAGTTTTTGCAGTTGAGCTACTGGTGTTGTATATTATACAGCCTTTTCATGCATCTTTATCAAGGGAACCTTTATCCTAATGATTTAAAAAATAATATTATGATGATACGATATGGACCTAGTAGTTGGGTCATCTGTGGCACTTCGTTTCTCAATGGATTTTTTAAAAAGGCAGGGGAAATTTGTGAGAGACCAAAATCCAAAATGGCTGCCGTGGAAATTAACTTTTTAATGGTTTGACCTACAATGATGCACAATACATGGTACCAGCCCCCTCTCAGTCATGTACCAGCCCCTCTCAGTCATGTACCAGCCAGCCCCTCTCAGTCATGTACCAGCCCTCTCTCAGTCATGTATACCAGCCCCCTCTGTCATCTACCAGCCCCCTCTCAGTCATGTACCACAGCCCCATCTGAGTCATGTACCAGCCCCCTCTCAGTCATGTACCAGCCCCCTCTCAGTCATGTACCAGCCCCCTCTCAGTCATGTACCAGCCTCCTCTCAGTCATGTACCACAGCCCCATCTCAGTCATGTACCATAGCCCCATCTCAGTCATGTACCACAGCCCCCTCTCAGTCATGTATACCAGCCCCCCTCTCAGTCATGTATACCAGCCCCCTCTCAGTCATATACCACAGCCCCCTCTCAGTCATGTACCACAGCCCCCTCTCAGTCATGTACCAGCCCCTCTCAGTCATGTACCAGCCCCCTCTCAGTCATGTACCACAGCCCCCTCTCAGTCATGTACCAGCCCCATCTCAGTCATGTACCAGCCCCTCTCAGTCATGTACCAGCCCCCTCTCAGTCATGTACCACAGCCCCCTCTCAGTCATGTACCAGCCCCATCTCAGTCATGTACCAGCCCCCCTCTCAGTCATATACCTGCACGACTGGCGGGGGGGGTGCTTAGTAAGAGATGTGATTGGGCCAGCCCAGTGTCAGTCAGTACCAATGGGCCGATGTCTCAGCCTAGTAGTGGGCCGGTCGTTGACCCAAAAAAAAAAAAAAAAAAATTTATAAAAAAAAAATTATATATATATATATATATTTTTTTTTAATAGTTACAAATAGTTACCGAGGTCCGGACCTCGGTGAACTCATAGCTGGCTACGGCCATGGACAATAGTAGTAATAATAATAAGATAAATAGAATACACATGGTAAATAGACATGTTAATAAATCGCTTAAGGGCACTGGATCCTATGCACACTCCTATACAGTGGTGCAGTGGTCTAAATCACTGCTCATTGTTGGGGAACAATGCTCTTGTGGTCAACAAACACACACATTACTGGGTCAGAGATGAGTGACAATGCAATCAGCTGTAATAATAATAATAATAATACATCAGATTTATATAGCGCTTTTCATAATGCTCAAAGACACTTTACAAAACAAACAATGCAATACAATTTACAGTACAATACAGTTTTAGTAGAGAAAATAATTCCAAAAAGTATATAAAAAGGTGAGAGAGGAAGGAGTTCATGGGTTGAAAGCAAGGGTAAAAAGGTGGGTTTTGAGGGCTTTTTTAAATGATGAGAGGGTGTCTGCATGACGGATATGGTTGGGAAGGGTGTTCCAGAGGGTGGGGGCAGCTGCAGCAAAGGCCCTGTCGCCCCAGGTCCGGAGCTTAGTCCTGATGGGTTGGAGGAGGTTAGCATCTGCGGACCTGAGGCAGCGGGTAGGCTTGTAGTGGAGAAGGAGCAGTAGGAGTTAGATCATTTTGTGTCCTGTACTGTTCACTGTGATGCACTGTCCTGCTACTGTTTCATCACTGTCCTGCACTGTCCTGCACTGTCCTGCACAGTAAGGACACAAAGTCCTTAGGACACAGAGTCCAGCACCAGTCCAACTCAACCCTACAGTTAGATATTATAATTTACTGCTTTTTGACCAGGACTCTAAACAGTTCAGGTAAACGCCACTCAAAAGAGTGAAGTGAGAGACAGCTTTGGGATTTCTGGGGGGAGCTGCTCCATTGATAGATTCGATTCAAAACAAATGCCAGGAAGACGTGCGAGTGCCCACACCCCATAAAAATACTGTCGTTTACATGTTTTTACCTCCAACTGGGCAGGTGAAACATTGACATGTGGTGTCTCTAAGGTGTTGCTAGGAGGTGACGAAGACCAAGTGTTGCTGATGATCACTTTCAGTTGAGCCCTGGCACAGTTTGAATGGGGTGCTGTGATCCTGAGAGCACATTCAGACGTTTTCCCAAACCTGGCGACCATCCAAATGGTCGGACGATGAACATTCTAGACTAGAGCATGCCAGAACATTTGTAGGTGGGGGGATGGGAGAGAGAGGAGGGAACAATAGACAATGGGAGAGCTATGGATTTATATAATGTCTGCTTTATTCATCGTCTCCCTTTCAATTCCTTTCTGGGGAGTGGAGAAAGGGAGGGAGGGGAGGAGAGAGACGAAGCATAGCTTAACAGTCTTCTTAGGTGAACTGCCAAACATAAACACAGAGTCAAACAAGGCAACACTTACAGTAACAACGCTCTGCCCTCTGCATTGCAATACTCAAGTGTTACGATGGGGTGGCGAGGGAAGGAGAGGAGAACAATGATAACGAGAGAGAGGAGGCAGAGACGGCAGAGTAGCGAATAGTGAAGGACTTTTACTGAGCAGTGGATAAACAAAAGCATGTTACAAAGAATAAACAAAAGCGAACTGAAAACACGGAAAACAAACCTCAGCTGAGCTGGAAAAACAGGACTGGAATAAACAGGAACGAACTCACGGGAGAAATAAAGTGGTAAACGGCAGACAAGAGCTTTACACATGAAGAACAGGGACACGATAGGAAACCGGGGTAACGGAGACAATGACGCCACAAGGAAGTGAGGACAGACCACACTTAAATACACAGACTGATTAAAACGAGTAACACCTGGCTAAGGCCAACACACAAAAAGACTAAATCTAATAAACACCATGGGGAAACACCAAACTAGACACAAAAAGCATAATCACACACAACAACCAGACAGGAGGACGACAATGTTACAGTGACTTTTCAATCTATGGCTCACGTGGGAAGTCTCGCTGAGGAGTTCCGTCTCTCCTCTGTAGTGAGGGTGGTGGGATGTGAAAATGTAAACAATTTTACCCTTGGCTGCGTCACGTGGGATTCATGTCAGTCGGTGTTTCTTTCTTTTCTTTTTTTTATAAAAAAGAGTGGATAATATGAAGCACGACAACCTTCTTGTCGTTCTCCCAGGCGCCTTGAAGGATCAATGTGGGGTCTGGTTAGACTGTCCGTTGATATGTTTTGGGTCCCGACGCGTACATAGTGCTGGCTCGGGGTGTTTCTGTTTAGAATCATGCAGGAGGCTAGTACGCCTTGGTTGCTTGTTATTAAAACAGCGTTTTTATAGGGCAACTGGGATGGGTTTTTTTTCCTCTTCCGAGAGCCTGTTACTGGGTCTCGACGGATTCTCGTTCATATCTGGGGGATGTTAACGGAATAGATCAGAACATAGGTAGAGGGGTCTCACGCCCTTGGGGTGGGCCACTGAGCGCGGTATAAATAGGACCGTCTGGGTGGCACCCTCTTTTCATGTTTTAGATCAACACGCATTCCTGCCCCCTCTCCTGGAGTGGGCATGTCAGCGTGGTTAGGGCACGGGACTGGTTCTGGTCACGCTGGTCCAGGTCAGTTAACCTGTTGTCCGCCGGGGATGCAGATCTGCTGTTCTGGTACCCTGAGGGACTTGTGCTTTTTTCAGGGGGAAAAATGCCGGGTCGGCCCGGGTGTCACAGGGTTAGGCGTTATGGAGACCCTTTGTTGGGTACACTTTGTACCTGGCACTATTATAAGGGGCTGGTTCTCCTTTCTTTCGCTCCTCTCTCACGCATGGCGAAGAGGGGGCTGTTGGGGTGGTCTTCTGGACCTCCTCTGGTAACCCTGTGTGCTTCCCGAGCCGCCGGGCCCGGTCCGAAGTAATGTTTCGTTGTAACCGTAGGCCTGGGATAACCCTTTTTTGGAAACTGAAACACTTGTACTGCGGTATAGCTGGTGTATACCCGCAGGTGTGTTTTGGAGTTTTTCTTGAGGGGTTATAGGAACAGCCACCGTCTGTGTACCGAGAGGGTGGTTGATTCCCTGGTGTGTTGGAGCAGAGTCAACTCCCGGGTTACCCGGTTGAGTGTGCCCCTGCACGTTCATGACGTCTGCCAATCGTGTCAGCCTTCTCTGCCTCGACCCCTCTGTTTTTTTTTTTTTTGATGGAGGCTTTGTCATGGTGCTCAACAACGCCAGCATACGCCCCTTCCGCCGGGGGGGCTGTTTTCAGTTGACCCCTTTGGCGCCTGTCTCGTCCGCAGTGCTCCAGGCTCAGGTCTACAGCCTGCTGCCTGGTTTCCCCGGTGCGCTGCCTGCTTCCGTTGGTTAACCTTTATTGAGTGCTTTACGGCCATGCTGACTGCCTGTGTTGCAGGGTCAGTGTGCCAGGCGGCGTCACCATAATTCATAGAACTTGGTTATATACATAACCTTACGTTAGCAGACATGCCCCCCCCCTGTTACAACCACGGCCAGAGCCTCTCTCTCCCCTGCTACTTCCACGCCCTTATATGGGCAGCTTCCTACTCCAGCTTCCATACGTTGTCACCTGGGATCAATCGACACACCTGAGACTCGTCTGCTCATCACCGACTCTGATATGAGTCCTACGCTTCCTGCCACTCACTGTCCGAGTGGCCTGAATGCCTTCTACAACAGAACTGCGTTTCCGCGTCTCTGATTGACCAGGTCATTTCTGGTCATGTGACATGTACGCCCAATCGTGGGACCGCAAGTTTCTACACTGGTTAAGCTTAGGCGCTCGTTCGAAGTTGGTTAAGGTTAGAGTTTGTCTTAGAGCATGGCGATAGAACGCCTGCCCTGATTCCGACGGTTAAGCTTAGGCACTCTTTCGAAGTTGGTTAAGGTTAGAGTTTGTCTTAGAGCATGGCGATAGGTAGTTTGCAGGCTGTTAGACCCGGAAATAGGCGCAGAACTTGCTGTCCCACGATTGGCGCACATGTCACATGACCTGGTCAATCAGAGCGCAAAACTCGAACACGGAAACGCAGTTCCGTCGTAGAAGGCATACACGCGTCCGAGTGTTGCTTCACCAGCCGTGGTACTAGGTCTCTCTCTCTACTGTTGTTTGCTCTCTCTCTCTGTTTAATCTGCCGTGCTCTAACCTGTTCTCTCTGTGTGTAGGACTACACGCTACCGGCCTGCGTCTCACCCCCGAAACACCATGGCCTGAGCTCTCCCTGGGAATCACAAGGCCTGAGCTCTCCCTGGGAATCACAAGGCCTGAACTCTCCCTGGGAATCACAAGGCCTGAACTCTCCCTGGGAATCACAAGGCCTGAGCTCTCCCTGGGAATCACAAGGCCTAAACTCTTCCTGGGAATCACAAGGCCTGAACTCTTCCTGGGAATCACAAGGCTTGAACTCTCCCTGGGAATCACAAGGCCTGAACTCTCCTTGGGAATCACAAGGCCTGAACTCTTCCTGGGAATCACAAGGCCTGAACTCTCCCTGGGAATCACAAGGCCTGAACTCTCCCTGGGAATCACAAGGCCTGAACTCTTCCTGGGAATCACAAGGCCTGGACTCTTCTTGGGAATCATCTAGCCTGGACTCTTGGAATCATCAAGCCTGGACTCTTCCTGGGAATCATCTAGCCTGGACGTCCCTACGAATCACATGGAGTGACCTTCCTCCCTCCTGTCGTACATTCCAAACATTCTTTAACCCTGTCTGCATGGTACCTTTGAATTAAATAACCTAAACCGCCTCATTCTCCTCTCCCCTGTGTTCTGCTCATGGGCTCAAGTTAACGCTACCCTAACCCCGATAGGTAGTTTGCAGGCTGTTAGACCCGGAAATAGGCGCAGAACTTGCTGTCCCACGATTGGCGCACATGTCACATGACCTGGTCAATCAGAGCGCAAAACTCGAACACGGAAACGCAGTTCCGTCGTAGAAGGCATACACGCGTCCGAGTGTTGCTTCACCAGCCGTGGTACTAGGTCTCTCTCTCTACTGTTGTTTGCTCTCTCTCTCTGTTTAATCTGCCGTGCTCTAACCTGTTCTCTCTGTGTGTAGGACTACACGCTACCGGCCTGCGTCTCACCCCCGAAACACCATGGCCTGAGCTCTCCCTGGGAATCACAAGGCCTGAGCTCTCCCTGGGAATCACAAGGCCTGAACTCTCCCTGGGAATCACAAGGCCTGAACTCTCCCTGGGAATCACAAGGCCTGAGCTCTCCCTGGGAATCACAAGGCCTAAACTCTTCCTGGGAATCACAAGGCCTGAACTCTTCCTGGGAATCACAAGGCTTGAACTCTCCCTGGGAATCACAAGGCCTGAACTCTCCTTGGGAATCACAAGGCCTGAACTCTTCCTGGGAATCACAAGGCCTGAACTCTCCCTGGGAATCACAAGGCCTGAACTCTCCCTGGGAATCACAAGGCCTGAACTCTTCCTGGGAATCACAAGGCCTGGACTCTTCTTGGGAATCATCTAGCCTGGACTCTTGGAATCATCAAGCCTGGACTCTTCCTGGGAATCATCTAGCCTGGACGTCCCTACGAATCACATGGAGTGACCTTCCTCCCTCCTGTCGTACATTCCAAACATTCTTTAACCCTGTCTGCATGGTACCTTTGAATTAAATAACCTAAACCGCCTCATTCTCCTCTCCCCTGTGTTCTGCTCATGGGCTCAAGTTAACGCTACCCTAACCCCCCCCCCCCCCCCCCCCACTCAACCGCCTGGGGAGACATAGTTGTATAATTCACCACACAGAACCACTGCATTGTGAGCAAAGTGCACGCTGTAATTAATAACCATTACAGAGTTACTGTATTACAGTGTTTGGCACAGCAGGGTTATTGTTTAAGCTGGGGTGAGATCAGGGTTAGAACAATAGTTGTAGCTATTTAAATTCAATGTTCATAAGATTATGAAGCAGCCTAACTCTCTAACTATTAGCGTTGTGTAAAATGTTGTTCATTTAATCTTTCTTCTTTGTGGTGGCATAAGAATGTATATGCAGGTTAATACTATATATTGTGTGCTATTCACATTTTCCTGAAGTGAAACAGATATTTAATGCACACCATGGAGGTTAGACGACAACAATGTATAGACTTTCTTGAGGATAACAAAAAGCAAGGACTTTCACTTCCTCTCCTTGAGTAAAAGCTCTGCTTGGGTTCAAACCACGAGTCCTATGCTTGTGTTACGGGTCCCAAAGCTGTCAGGTACCTTCACAAATCATGTGCGTTCGATGTCGTCATTCCCCCCTGAAACACATAGATATTGTCACATGGAATGAAGACTCGAACTGTTCGCTTCATGGTCCAAATCTCCTCTGAGTTTTATTCAACAAAACACTTTATCAAAACATCCATTTTCCTATTCACATAATATACATTTGTTACATTTGTCCGACTGCATCAGTCGTCTCTGTGTCAATGTCAATAGTTACCAAAATATTCATATATGAGAGCGAGAGATGAGTGAGAGAGAGAGAGTGGTAGAGATTAGTGAGAGAGAGTGGTAGAGAGTGAGATATGACTATGAGAGAGTGAGAGAAAGTGGTAGAGACGAGAGAGAGAGAGAGGTGAGTGAGAGAGAGAGTGGTAGAGAGAGAGAGATGAGTGAGAGAGAGAGTGGTAGAGAGGGAGAGATGAGAGAGAGAAATGGGAGAGAGATAGCCATGGTCCTCCTTTGGGGCGTCTTTGCCACCTATATACAGTACTACTAGTAGTGCATGTACTACAACATAGTGCAATTGAATCAACTAGAAGTCACACTTCACAAATCCCACTAGTTCAATGAGCACCATAGATAAACATACTTTTACCTTATTCCACATCATTGTCAAGTGTTCAGGGCCCCAGCATTGAATAAACATTTTACAATGTACATTATAACCATAACGTCTTCTCGAATCACGGCTGGCTGTCTGTAACTGATAATGTGACAATCGCCATTTTCTCCAAGTGCTGTGGCGTGCCGCAATGCGCACTCCCACCATATATATCAAATATCATATACATTATTAACCATTCAAATTAGTTAACAATCCTCATTACATTTATGCTACCTAATGTTTAGCTTTTAGAGGTAGAGTTTCTGTACTTTTCACAGTGTACTGACCTGAAACACAGATATTGTCACATGGAATGAAAACTCGAACTGTTCGCTTCATGGTCCAAATCTCCTCTGAGGAGAGGGCAGAAACCATCACCGTAATAACCTATGGCTTCTCCTCAGAATAAATGTGAAATTAGTCAATTATGTTCTCACTTGTATCCTTACAGGGTTATCGTGCAGCTGGCAACATAAAGTCTACCACAATGCTTCTAATAATAATAATCAGATATAAACAATTAAAAAATTACACAAGATATGCACATATTCTAGGCGGCTGGGTGGCGCAGCGGAGATTGCGCTCGTCACCAATGCGAGAGACTCTGGTCTCGAATCCAGGTGTCAGCATTGCCTCCGGCTTGGGCCAGCCGTCATACTAACTCGTTTGGCTGAGTTAGCGGGAGGGAAGTCGTGGGTGGTAATCTGGCGTTGTGGACAGCGACTCCTACAGGTCAGGTCAGGGCGCCTGCACAGCAAAAAACAGGAAGTGGTGAAGGCAGCGTGACCTCCCACGCGTTACACTTCACCAATGAGAGTCCGCGCTGTCAGGTGAAAAGAGAGCCGCTGGCTGTCTCCGCATGTCTCGGAGGAAGTATGTGGTAGACCTCAGGGCTCCCTTGACCGACCAGTAGGGGGCACATGCGCACAACGACTAGGTAGGGGAGGGGGGAATTTGCATAACGACTAAATTGGGATGGGAGGAAAAAGCACAGAAAATCAGGCGGAGAAAAAGAGGATAATTTTTTTTTATAAAAGATATGCACATATTCTTGAGAGTACTACACTTGCCAGCATGGAAGGAAGCAGGGCTACTGATCGAGCAAAAAACCAAAAGGACACTCTTGAACTGCCTTGACTTTCTGGCCTGTTGTTGTTGTTGTTGTTGTTGTTGTTGTTGTTGTTGTTGTTGTTGTTGTTGTTGTTGTTGTTGTTGTTGTTGTTGTTGTTTTTGTTGTTGTGTTGTAATACCATACCTTTCCAGTGTTCTCCCTACTCTACTACCACTGTACAGAAATTAGACATTTTCTTTTGAAAGTGGTTTCCAATGGTTACAGGCAGCCATACTGTAAGAAAGAGAACTAAACAAACATTCCATGCAAGGCCTCTATTTCATGCAAGGCCTCTATTTCCACCAGAGATGCCATCCTAAAGGTGTCACGGATATCACAGCACTGTAAGGCAAACGGCCACATTTACAGTATGTTTGGATGAATGTCTCTCACTGTCCTGTAGATCGCCAGTGGAACAATGTTCCCTATTCTCAGCAGACTCACCCGGCCTGAACCGTCAGAGCAGAGCTGTCCTCACATGGTCGGTCGAGTTATGTAATAACCCTCCCCATTTCACTTCACACTGTCGTCTGGGATACAGGACTTGCAAGAGAGTGTGACTCTCCCTCACTCTCCCTTGTCTCTCTCTGTCAATGGGTTTTATTTACAATACATAGCCTACATGTATAATGTCATAGGTGACTCACAGTCACAGGGCACAACGGTTGTACAGTGTTTACAGTTTCACATGATACATTAGATAAAATGATTCTAATGGCTGATATTAAAGGAACACGCCAACATTATGGGAAAGGCACGTACCGTCTTCTCCAGAGTCAGACAAGAAGATAGATATCAATTTCTTCTCTGTGGGTTCAGTAGAAAGCTATTTCCATTTCCAAGCTAGCCTAGCTTAGCACAAATGAATGGAAGCGGATTCAGCTACAGACCAGCTAGCCTAGCTGTTGGCCAAAAACACCTCTAACAGAGTTTTAAGCTACACTAGTGGTCCGTATCCTCCTCCATTCATTTGTACTAAGCTAGGATAGCTTTCATTCGGATAGCTTTCTACTGAACGTACAGAGAGGAAATTGGTATCTAACTTCTTGTCTGACTGGTGAAGACGATAAGCGCATTTCCGTTTTATGATACAAATGTTCGCCCCCCCCAAAAGTTGCAGATATACTGTATCTTGGGTAATGTTGCCGGGAGATTTTAAATACAACTCACCTCACATGTACAGCGATACCGACAAATGTGCAGGGCCAAATACAGCAATACATAAGCCAAGAGAGACAGGCTAGTGGTCTGTCTCTCTACGTCTCTGGAGCTGAGATCGAATACTACCAGAACTGTTGATTGATTGATTGATTGATTGAAAAGTTTATTAACAGATTGCAGAATGGGTACAGTACAGTACAGCTCAATACATACAATTGTTAAGGGGATGCAGACCAGAGAAAGACTTTCGTCTTGTTTACATCAGGGTCCCCCCTGTAGTGTCTCCTGTGTCCCTCTCAGTCTTTTTACTTTCTTAACAATGAACAATGAACACTGATCTCTCCACACACAAGCACACATGAACACACACACGAACACACACACACGAACACACACACGAACACACACACACACGCACGCACGCACGCACGCACACACACACACACACACACACACACACACACACACACACACACACACACACACACACACACACACACACACACACACACACACACACACACACACCACACACACATCCTGCACTCTCTCGCACACAAAAAGGTCACTTTAAAAAACATAACTGTATGTTTTTGTATAGTATAGTTAGTATATACCTGTATATTGTATAGTAGTAGTTACTAGTGTATATAGGACTCATTACCTTTCATTCGTAAGCTTAGCATTGTATTCTATTTTATCTTAGTACTTTTTATCATGTCTATTTTATTATCTATTCTATTTTATTCTATTATTACCGGTATTTGTATTTTTTGCACAATCAAGGCGGACATGGCCACCTTCATTTAACTACATGTCTCGTGTATGTATGTGATAAATAAAGCTCTTGAATCTTGAATCTTGAAATGATGAGGGTAGTGAACTGTTGACTTTGTTTAGGTCAGGACTCAGGACCGAGTTGTTTTGAGGCATGAAACTCCCTGTGTAATAAACAAAGCATCCAAAGGATGTGAGGCGCAATTAGCTTATTCAGATAACATTATTTGAGTCCCGCTCACGGCCTGTGCTCCATCAGTACTTGGTAATGCAACCCATTTAGGAATATAATTTTCTGTGAAAAGGTCATCAAGTGCTTGGAAAGACTCATGTGGTGTGTCGGGGGCTCTGGGCAGTGCTTTGGCAAAATAGAACTCCTCACCCATATTATTGTTCTCCACGTGCCACACTATTTGCGAGAAGCTGCAGTGAGGCTTTGGATATGATTTGATTTGATTATATTTTTTATTTGTCTCAAACATAGAAACATAAAACAGGTAAAACATTTAAATAAAAAAAAGCTAAATAGTCAAAGACTATTTCCATACAGTTCAATAAGTGTTCTAGAAGGGACAGGGGGAAGTAAAAAAAATATATATATATAAAGAATACATGTACAGAACTAATTGACAGCACCAGCACTCGCCTCAAATGCACTGATGCGCCCAGTTTGGTCAGCCTTTTCTCGCGATAACCAGATGTAGCCCTAGAAAGAACGAGACGTGATAGTTTCTTCGCATCACTCTGCAGAGAAAGTCTGCTTCCAAAATAAAGAAAGCACACAGATGTGAGTAAACAACCCCACCCACCCAGTTGAAGCACAACCCTAAAAAGTGTGTAACCGAGGGAGTAGGGTAAAACTGCAGTGCCGCAGCCCCATACATAGGAGGGGCCTGTACTGTGCGTTGGGGGCCTGTACTGTGTGGTGCACTACTGCGCATGCAAGAAACAAAGTAACATATAATATAGGACACTAGAAACATAAAGTAACATACGGAACATAAAGTAACATACGGAAAATAGGACCTAATGTCCAAAATATTTTTTGTCTTAAACTGAATATCAATTGGATTAGGAGTAACCAAATAAAGCATTCAATGCAACCAATTGTCTATAGCAGGGTGGATTATCCCTGCTTTATGGGAGTGGATGTACACGGCCACCTGGTAGCGAGAACGCAGCAGAGCTGGGTCCAGCTGAGTCCCCGACTGTAGGCCAGGAATGTTGAAGTGGAGGTCGAGCAGCAGGAGTGGATGGGGCCTAGGATTCACTAACCTAGGGATGGTGCGCTGGTCCTTCTTGCCCTCCAGGGCGATCAGCAGTAGCCCCCCACACACCCACACTTCCCCCAATACTTCCTGGGCCCTCCCACACCCGATGGCAGTAAAGATGGATGATATATTCGCTCCCCAAAGCAGTACCCTTCCTGAATGATGAGTGGAGACCTTTCACAATGAACTATAGGCAGGGGGTGGGGAAAGGGTTCAATTGTAATGAGCATTACCCGGAAAGGAAAGGGTTAGATAAAATGCACATTAACAGACACGCACACAGTGGTTCCATTAAACTGTCCTTTACTGGAAGTGTGATGCAAGTTACAAATAATTACACAAAGATAGAAGTTATTTCCTCACTGGGCACATAGTGCTCTCGCTCTATAACACAGACTAAAGTTCTTCCCACACTGGGCTAGACACAGTAATAATCCCTTCCCTTTAAGGGTTTATATTCTGCTTCGCTTCTCCGTAGGTGGGGAGAGAGCGGAGGAAGAGGGAGAGGGAGTTATTGGTTCAATGGGATTTTTATAAAAGAACACACATTATTATTACACTCGACCAGAATGACAATGGGCCCACGTTGCAAATAAAAGTCCTATCTATAGTCGGATTTTCCCCAAAATAATAAAGGTTGGGGCGCCCCTAAACACTGTTACCAGCGTCAGTTCAAAGCACTGCTTCTCTTCGCCCTTAAGGAGCCCGCGCCGCACAGAGAGAATGTCTACCGATAAAGTTTCAGCAATTGGAGCGCTCGCTGTACTTATCCAAATGGCGGGCCCGCTCCCACCACCAACCGTCCGTGTGGTGAGATGGCCATCGAGAGGTCCCGTGATAGCAGGCAGCGGGGCTGGGTAGACGTTGGGCAGGTGACTGCTGGGGTAACGGCTCGGAGGGGCTGGAGGAGCGTGCAGTGTAGTGACGTCCGCTGCTGGGCTGAAGGGGTGGGGCGACACGCGGGCTAAACTGTGGTGCTAGCCTAACTGAAGCTAAGCTGTGGGTAGTGGTGAACCCCCTGTCATAACGCATATACTTCAGCTAAAACGCAATGTGGGCAATATCTACCACACTCTTCGGCAGTCGCTCGTCTGCTTCTTCGTTCACAATGTCTCTTCCGCATTAACTAAAAGCTAAGCTATCGCATACTCATTACTAACCCGCTTCGTAACTGGGTTTATATCTCGCGTGCTTGATGTCCGGAGCTCCAGCTCCGTGCGTCCTCTTCCATCTCTGGAAAACGATGAAGAGGAAGTTCCTCCGTCGGCGCTGCGCCCTGAGCCCATCCTTCTTCACCTGTGTCTCCCTGCCTAACGTCGCCACCAGCTCCCCCTGGCGGCACCTGTATCCTGTCCCACTATTAAGTGTCAATGTTAGGATAGGGAGGATCAAGAGAGGTCAGCAAGTTAAGTGTCAATGTTAGGATAGGGAGGATCAAGAGAGGTCAGCAAGTTAAGTGTCAATGTTAGGATAGGGAGGATCAAGAGCGGTCAGCCGGTTACACAACGTCCTCGCGAACACAGGGAATGCAAGGAATTAGGAATTATTGTCACAGGTGTCTACATATAGACTAGAATATTTTATCTTAAACTGAATATCAATTGGATTACCAGCCCTGACTGTTACTCTAAGCTTAACCTCTTCTGGATGAGGGCCTAAACTTAACCCTTAGACTAGATTAGAATTACTTTACTTTGTTTCTCGCATGCGCAGTAGTGCACCGCACAGTACAGGCCCCCAACGCACAGTACAGGTCCCAAACGCACAGTACAGGCCCCTCCTATGTATGGGGCTGCGGCACTGCAGTTTTATGCTATTGAACCGAGGACAGAATTTACCATAACTCATTGACTATCATTGTAAAATGAGCCACATACTATATATTGAGTACAGAAATCCAAAACCTCATCAACTGTTGTCCAATAATCATAGTCAACTAAATGGTAAATGGTGCATTTATATACAATTTTGTTCCTCACATTCACACATTCACACACGTAACGGCGGAGGCAACCATGCAAGGTGCCAACCTGCTCATCAAGAGCAATTAGGGGTTAAGTGTCTTGCTCAAAGATACTTCGACATGCCCCGGGAGGAGTGGGAATCGAAATGGGAACCTTCCAATTACGATGACCATTCTACCTCCTGAGCTTCTGTCGCCTGCTGAACCACTGTCACTGGACAACTCTCCAATGCTGCTGCTTTTTTAATACCATGGACCCCTTCAATTGTTGCTTGCAACTTTCAAGTCCAGTGGTAGCAGCCAAGCCTATAGTCTCTTGTCTCGTTTTTTGTTTGTTTCTTTGTTTTTGGTACTCGCCTACAAAGGGCACGTGAGGACAACAACCTAGCCAATTGGTTCTCAAACCATTTTGTATCAAGGACCCCTAAATTGATATGTAATCAGCCAAGGATCAATATATATATATTTTCTTATTTTATTTTACATGATTGAATCCAGAATTCCATAACTGTCTGTAGGTGGTGAGATAGGCTAACATAGGAGAGAACAGTACAGTCACTGTTATACATTATCTCATTGAAGAGAATATTAGTGAAATAAAATGAGTCCCCATGTTGTTGGGGACCCCCTAGAAACCTCTCAAGGACCGCCTGAGGGTCCCGGGACCCCACTTTGAGAATCACTGACCTATAGCTTACCGTCACTGTAGTCCAAACAAGTTGGCGCAGGCTTGATCTCATCTCATCGCTGTGACCTTTACTACAGCCGCTACAAGCTGCACAATGCAAGGCAGCGGGAGAGAAGAGGGACACAAATTAATGGATGAAGCACTAAGTGGATGCTAAGGGTTGATCTGACCCGGGACCACAACTTTGTTCTTAATTAGTTTAAGGAATTAAGAAGGTGTTTCTCCACTCTAAGATGACGTCTATGGTATATCCAAACCTAGTACCGACTCTCCTTTGTAGGTCACTGGGGGAAAGGTTACATGTCAGGCTATCTGGTCAGCAGTACAACCACACAACCAATGGAAATGTCTCAGTGTGTCTGCCCATGGAAAACTCCTTTCATACAGCATGTACACATGTATACAGCTGTCCATGTAAGGTTATATTACAAGGATTACACTCAATCTTATCCCCAATCCAATCACACGTGCTTTGAAAACACATAATTGTTTCTTGGAATGAGAATAGATCACCTGGACTTTAATACCCCAGTTGAAAGTTGCAGTGACCCAGTGAAAAGTTGGTTCTTATGTACGTGATCTGTTTGGTGTTCATCCATGTTTGTCTTGGCAGTAATTCCTATTATGAACAAAGCCAGAAGAAAGCGCACAAACACACAGGCACGCACACACGCACACACGCACACGCACACGCACAGGCACACACACACACACACGCGCGTGTGCGCGCACGCACGCACACACACACACACACACACACACACACACACACACACACACACACACACACACACACACACACACATTAGAATGATTTATTATGTCCACAGAAATTACAAACAGGCAAAAGTATTGTAAATACAGTAAAAAACACATTCAGTTGCATATTGTTATATTAATTGACAACCATGTTTGAGCAAACAATGCTCCAAGGAAAAAGCAACAAACACATTGCACAAAATCTCCTCCACCCTGGACAACACACACACACACACACACACACACACACACACACACACACACACACACACACACACACACACACACACACACACACACACACACACACACACACACACACACACACACACACACACACACACACACACACACACACACACACACACACACACACACACACACACACACACACACACACACACACACACACACACACACACACACACACACACACACACACACACACACACACACACACACACACACACACACACACACACACACACACACACACACACACACGCTTTTATCAATTAACAAGTCCGAGTCCGAATGCAGTCAATGCTCGAGTCCAAGTCCAAATCCGAGTCATCAGTGCTCAAGTCCAAGTCGAGTCACGAGTCCTGAAAATCATTCCTGGACTCGAGTACTACAACACTGACACACACACACACACACACACACAATGTATTCCTCTACGTCCCTCACCAACAATGTATGTGGTTATCTTCTAGAGCCTCCTCTAACCTCTCACGTCTCCTCGCAAAGATGCCGAAAGATCCAGTGGACTGGAAAGAGGAGTTGAGTGTTTCTTTTCATCATGCAAAGTGAGACATTAAGAAATGCAAAGACCCACAGGGGTTTGTCAAAATGTCATGGGTCAGAGAAGCCGTCGGTCAGGACCATCAACACCAGTTTCTCCAGGACTCAGGCTAGATGCTGCTGGCCGTTGATTATTCACCTGGCTGGCATCTGGGAGGAGGCGTTTCCGCGGCTGATTTGCACACTCTCTACACCCATGTGGTGATTGTTATGTTATGTTATAGCCTAGAGCTATTTTGATTATTCTGCCACGTTGCCCTCACTACACCCACACTGTGATTATTACACTGTGATTAAGGTAGAATTGTAAATTAGGGTAACACTTTATAATAACACTCAGTTATAAGACCTTTATAAGGTATTTGTAGATAATGAACTAATCATGAACAAACCATTTATATACATTCGTAAATTATTATTAAATCATTTATAACTATAATTTGTATAACATTTACAAATTAGTTCTACATTATTTATAACTCATTATCAACATTGTTTGTACTTGATTTGTTCATCATTAAATAATATTGTTTAATGTGTAGTAGTAACACATTTGTAGATGCTTTGAAAAATGGATATGAAAAAACTACTACTGTACCTCCATTTATTTGTTCATGTTCAACTAATTATTATTTGTTCATGTTCAACTAATTATTTGTAAAACAATCTTATAAGATCTATAAATCATTTGCAGATGGTATTGTGTGCCCTAATTTAAAGTGAAGACTATTCATCATTAACAAATGTCTAATCGTTTGTTTATTTGTGGACTTTTATGAATACACACAAAGCAATTACCAGACTTGTCTTTTCATGTTTAACAAATTATTTGTCAAGACATTCATAAAACATCTATAAATCATTTGCAGATGCTATTGCGTGCCCTAATCTAAAGTGAAGACTATTCATCATTAACAAATGTCCGCGGCAAACCACTGCACGGTGGTGTAGTGGTTAAACACTGTCGCCTCACAGCAAGAAGGTCCAGGGTTCGATTCCCGCTTGGGGACCAGGTTTCCATGATGCCAGTTACCCAGGTGGGGTATCTCCCAGGCCTTTCTGTGTGGAGTTTGCATGTTCTCCCCGTGCTCGCAAGGGTTTTCCACCCCGATAAGATAAACCCAATGGAAAAACATGCACAACAACAAGATCGCTAACGCTGTGGCGTCCTTGACGAAGACGGACAGGAGCACTTGGATTGGTCCCCTGGCGACTCCCTCTACACTC
>NC_140171.1:125459223-125489223 GCF_963971535.1 Notolepis coatsorum
GAAGAAAGACGACGGCTACTGGGACAAGCGGCGCAAGAACAACGAGGCGGCCAAGCGCTCGCGGGAGAAGCGACGGGCCAACGACGTGGTGCTGGAGACACGCATCCTGGGACTCCTGGAGGAGAACGCCCGTCTGAGGGCCGAGCTGCTGGCTCTCAAGTTCCGCTTTGGCCTCATCAAGGACACCTTTGATGTGACCGTCCTGCCACTCTCTGTGCCCCCCTGCACCCAGCCACCGCCACCCCCTACTACACGCTACTACCAGTCCCACAGTGATGGGTCTTCATACCCCAACATGCCCCCGAGCACCAACACCCACCACATTCACTCCCACCCACCCCAGCAGGCTCCCCCGTATGGAGTGAGGGGATCTGGGGCGTCGTTAGGTCGCAGTGTGTGGAGTGCATCTGATGACTCGGGGTTCTCCACCCCAGGTAGCTCAAACGTTGGCAGCCCCGTGTTCTTTGATGACGGACTAACCGAGCACAGCCGGCCATCCCCGCGGGGGGTGGCGCTGGAGGGGCAGCAGCGCGGCTACGATTCTCATCTCCCCCACTTGGAGGTGAACGAGGGACATTACGTGAGTAGACAAGACTCGGGTGAAGGCATGAGGAGCCTCCCGCACAAGCTCCGCTTCAAAGGCCCCAGCGGTGGCAGTGATGGAGGGGAGGTGCCCCTGGCCCTCGACGCCAGGCATAGTGTTCCTCCCGTGGCCACGGTGGGACCAAACATCCAGCAGAGGAACATCCAGCAGGGTGGACGGGACGGCAAGGCGGAGGGCCAGGAGGCCCGTGGTGGGCTTGAACCGCAGTACCAGTGCACCTCCTCTGGAGGTTACAGCTTCTCGCCTCCACAGTGCTCCACAGACTCCAAACACGTGGCGGAGAACAACAACAACAGCTTCAGATCCCAGCTTAGTTGTCTGTCTCAGGAGGTGGCTCAGCTCAAGAAGCTCTTCTCAGAGCAGCTGCTGTCCAAACGGACCTAAGATCAGTCTAAAAAGGAAGACTAACTCGAGAGGGACTCAGAGACAGATCACCGCTGTCAAAGTGGGGTGATGTCTTATCGACTGCCGTTTCTCACTGTATAGCACAGTACAGCTTACGGGCAAACACAAATCAAATCAAATCACATTTATTTTGTAAGGCCCGACAACACACGTTAATGTCCCCATGGGCCGGACACGTCTTCTTTAAACAAGTCAAGAAGAAACATCACAATAAATCAAGAACAAAACATTAAACACCATGAAATCCAAAGTAAAATGTAAAATAAATGAATGCAACACTCCCAGACATACCCCATGTGAAGGTAAGGAAGAACTCACTAAAAACCTAGCAATAGGAAAAAAGCACCACAGGCAATGTGGAGGGGAGAAACCTTAGAAGGGCCGTTCAAGGGGGGATCTCCCTTCTTAGATGTCGGTGATAGTAGTGTTGCTATGGATGATCAATGGGTGGAGAATAAAACAAGCGAAACAGTTGGTATGTATGTCTCTGAAGCACTGTAGTTAGCTGTATGGTCCTCATCACGTCAGTTCCTTCACAACCTGTAACCTAAACTATCATTACACCTGGGCAAAACTGAGTCCATTCTCTTTGGATCAAATAACAAACCCAGCAAGACTGTAACTCGGTTACGGTGGGTGACAATATTGTCACAAGGAAAGATGAAATTACATACCTGGGTTCTATCCTAGAGGCAAATCTTTCCTGTGACAAAATGGCAACCAATGTAATCAAAAAAGTCAACCAACAAACAAGATTCTTGTACCGGATCTCCTCTCTGGTAAACAAGAATACCCTGAAGACTCCAACAGGAGCACTCATTCAAGGGTACTACGACTATGCTTGCACCTCATGGTACCAAAGCACCTCAAAGGCACTAAAAACAAGATTACAAAGATCACAAAACAAACAGGTCAGACTACTGCTTAACCTCACTCCTAAAACCCACCTCACCCATGCCCACTTTGACAACCTAGGATGGCTTAGAGTAGACGACAGAGTACAGCAACTTGCAATGGGCCTGGTCTACAAGATACACTAGATCACTAAGGTACCCATGTACATGTCAAAATACTTTCCAAAGGTCAGTGAATACCACGACCACAACACCAGAGGGAGCTCTACAAATCATGTTAAACCCAGATTCGGCTCAAACAAGGGACTAAACACGTTTCGCAATTATGCCACATCAATGTGGAACGCCCAACCCACAGCTGTAAAGAAATGTGAATCCCTACCCACATTCAAAACCGCTCTAAAAGAGCACCTACGGGAGGCTGCCATTCGAAACTGGCCACTGTAAATGTCCAAACCCCCCCCACCCCCTCCTAATAGACAGTCTCCTCCCCTCCGTATGTATATATTTCTCTCCCACCCTCCCACCCCCTCCTAATGTATAGTCTCCTCCCCACCGTATGTATATATTCTCTCGCCACCGTATGTATATTTCTCTCCCACCCACCCACCCCCTCCTAATGTACAGTCTCCTCCCCATCATATGTATATACTCTGTCAGGATCTATGGGTAACAGTACTGTATATTTGCATAATCATATATGTCACAAATGTAACAGTACTATATACCTGTATGTCATGTATGTCCCTATGCCATAAATGTCATGATGTCATGTATGTTGTGTAATGTCATAAATGTCACTATGAATTGAAAATGGGGGGCCCTGATGTAAACAAGACAAACGTCTTTCTCTGGTCTGCATTCCCTTAACAATTGTATGTATTGAGCCGTACTGTATTGTACCCATTCTGCAATCTGTTAAATAAAGTTTTCATTCATTCATTCATTCATTCATTCATTCATTCATTCATTCATTCATTCATTCATTCATTCATATCTCTCTCTCTCTCTCTCTCTCTCTCTCTCTCTCTCTCTCTCTCTCTCTCTCTCTCTCTCTGGTGCACAAGGTGGGCTACTAGTGCACTGTGCAATGGAATTACAGGAATAGGACCAAAGATCAAAGGCGAGGAGGAATACAGCAGTGATAGTGAAAGAGAGGAAGGAATCGAATATGTTTACTTTGTCTCATCTAATGCCATCCAGGTATCATTCTACCCCTACTCTTGTACAAGAGCCATGTCATACTATCAACGGCCACTGAGACTGATACTAGCAACTGAAACTATTACGAGAAGGAAGAGAGGGAGGGTGGGGGTAGTATCAAGTATGGGGGAGTGGATTGGACATGGAAGGAGGGAGAATGCAGGTGTATGGATGGAGGGAGCCGACCAGGTCTCTAAATGAGTCATATCTCCAACGTCAGCGTAGAGAAAGCTATTTTTAGTATTACATAGACAGGGATGGGTTTTGATTGGCCCATGCTTTGGCATCATAGACTAACAATGATTTAACACTTGGATACAGTACAATAGGGTGGGATGGGGCGTTTTTTATATCTAAAGAGAGAATAGTTATGACTTAATGCTTTACCTTTACATTTTATGGGGAGAATGCAATCACAAAGTGGTACAAGGGTCTTCATGGCTATAGCTGACCATGTATTTTTCTAATTGAGTTTTAAGTCAAATGTGAACTGTTGACAAAAACAGTAAATATGATTTGAAATCTCTTCTCACCTCTTCATGGACATTTTGAAGTTGTGCTCACTGTCTCAGTACTCATGGTTTTACAGGTACACAATAGACATACAGCTCAATAAAATAAAAACGGATTATGTATCTTTTCAACAATGTTATAAGATTTCCTTGAATCTGTGGAATACATTTGTTTTTCACCAAAAAAAAACGTTGTGTTTTTGGTGGGTGTAGCACACACCCAATCTTAAATTAACTATTTTGTTTTCCTGCCTGGTTACCTCACACGGTCATCCAAGAGTAAAAAACCTTTACAAACTGGGCAGTACATTAGAGAGGCAGTGTTCCTGGCTCAAAAAAGCACAGCTACTTAATCAATCAAAGCTAATTTGTTGCTTCCGTCTCAAAGGGAAATAATTCTGAAGCGTTTATGTAGGCAAACCACAACCTATTTTCCATAATATGTCCCCTTTAAAACAATGCAATACAAACTATATGGATGTGCAAAGTGTTCCCAGTTTTAATACTGTAATTACTACCATCAAGATTTCATAAATAAAGATCTTCTCTGTGGTGTGGGACACATTTTGTCCCAGTTCTCAATAATAAGTTAATTCTATTTTCAGTGCTGTCATGATTGTTTATGAACACCAGGTGTCACCAAAGTGCTTCAGACCATGATTCACAGTTCATTCAGTTAGACACCATTGGGGTTTCCTAACCCCCCCCCCTTTCTCCTCTCTTTGTCCTGTTCTCTGATGTAATAGAACATCATACTCCTATTCCAGTCACATCAACAACCATGTTTCAGAATATTGATGAACATCTGTAGTTATGGGGCCTACAACAACATTCATGGTGCGACCTTCAAATCATACATTTTCTGTCCAATGATCTCGTATGGATTCATGAGAAAAAATACTGGAGCCAAGAGATCGATAAATCTATAGGAGCCTGTCTGGAAGCCCCAGTAATACCGTATTGATTATCTCCTTCTACAAGGAATGTTCAATACTAGTGTGTGTGTGTGTGTGTGTGTGTGTGTGTGTGTGTGTGTATGTGTGTGTGTGTGTGTGTGTGTGTGTGTGTGTGTGTGTGTGTGTGTGTGTGTGTGAGTGAGAGGGACGCACCTCACATGCACAGACACCCCTCTGCCCTGTCACACACAAAGTGACAAATACACAAAAGTGTATTTTCTGCATATATTTCAGTTTGCCATGATCTTCACTTAACATTGTGCCAGATAACCATTAACAAAATATATGCTATTAAAAAAAACAATAACAACAAAATAATAATAATAATAATAATAATAATAATAATAATAATAATAATAATAATAATAATAATAATAATAATAAAGGGCCATTTATTCTGGTGTGGGAATAACTTGTATTCTATTGGCTCGTACCCTGCACCCCCCCCCTCTCTCTCCAATAACAAAAACAACAGATAGACATCAGCCCTTTTGTCTCCAATTCACCATCACCCAGCTCATTCTACAACCCCCCCCCCCCATCCTATAATCCATAGGAGGGACAGAGAGAGAGAGAGCCTGTTGGTTGCTAGGCAGGCGTCGCCACAGTTGCCAAGGGAATGCTTGCATGCAGCAGACGCAGCTGGAGAGAGGGTGTATATGTTGGGGGTTGGTTAACCGACAGGAATGGGGGGAGGAGCCAGCCAAGTTCAAGGCCGGCGTCTCCCCAAGGTTCTCTAATGATGGTGTGTGTGTGTGTGTGTGTGTGTGTGTGTGTGTGTGTGTGTGTGTGTGTGTGTGTGTGTGTGTGTGTGTGTGTGTGTGTGTGTGTGTGTGTGTGTGTGTGTGTATGCGTGTGTGCATGCATGTGTTTGTGCTGAGACAAAGCGGGGGAAGGGGGTAGTGGGTTCACTGGGTTGGATATAGATCTGTGTGGACTCTAAAATGGTGTCATTGGTAATGGACATTTCTAAGACATAATTGTAACACGAACGATGTAACACTTTAAGAAATATGCGTGTGATGAACAGAGCACCCTTCCCCCACGAACAAAATCAATTAAAGGGGGAAAACAACGTAAGACATCCCTCTATGGTGGACAATAGTACAATAAATAAAAGAAAATTAATGATAATAAATAAATACATAAATGTTGTAGCTGCTGTATAGCAGGACAAGAGTGTATGACTTTTTGTCCCCCATGCAATGAAATTGTAGGTGGGGGAGTATATTAATTGGTCTCTGTCCATCATTTTATTTAATTAATTTATTCCGTCACACATAATATCTCAGACATCACTTAATAATAATAATAATAATAATAATAATAATAATAATAATAATAATAATAATAATAATAATAATAATAATAATAATAATAATAATAATAATAATAATAAATTCAATTTGTACCGCACTTTATATTTGTGAAAATCTCAAAGTGCTACAGGAGATAAAGATAAAAAGTTAAATGAATAAAAACAATTAAAATGAATAAAACAACCAATGAAATGGAAGAACATAACAATAAAATAAAACAGACATCTCCCAAGAAAATCTCAAGACAAACTTGTAAGGATGATCCACTTTGTCACCAAAAATTACAGATGGGAGCACTATAATTAGAGGTCAGAATTTACTACAACTCCTACACAGTATAATTGACACAAAACGTATTACACGTATCCAGTAATCCTTTTGGAAAAGGATCTTCTCTTACAGTATACTATAAGTTTGTTTACCACCACATTTATACTGGAGCATTACTGGACCTAGCTGTTTAAAGGTTACATCAATCTTGATATTTAGTTTCATTTAACCAATTATTGACTATTGACCAATGAAGTTGAAAAAACGTATATTGAAGATAGTAAATTAAATAAATTCTAATTGATCAATAGGGTGCTGAACATTTTCCAAACTGACTACCACAATAATTTGCAGAAATTTGTCAAATCACTGCAAATTTTGGGGTGTTAAAATATTAAATTAAGTTCATTAAACATTTCTATAAAAAGACATAACACAAATGTTCAAAAAGGAGTGTGGTTCCTTGTAGCAATAATAAAAAAAATAATAATAATAATTATACAAATCAATATCAGGTTGATACATTTCAAAATCATTAATTTATCCTTTGACCAATTAAAACAGATGTATATTAATAATAATACAAATAAATATCAGCATAATCATTGGGTGGCATGGCTCAGGAGCTTGAGTGGTCGTCTGGTAACCTGAGGGTTCCCGGTTCGATCCCAGCTCCTCCCGGCAGCGTGTCAAATTGTCCTTGAGCAGGATACTAAGAGTACTATCCCTAACCTCAACAAGCAAGTTGGCACCTTGCATGGTTGCCATCTGTGTGTGAATGTGTGAGTGAATGGGTGAATGTGAGGCATAAATTGTAAAGCACTTTGGATAAGAGTGCTACTGTATATACTGTATGAATAGAGCCTTGGGGATATATAGAGCAATCATCTAATGGATCTATAATGTGCCATTTTTGTAAAAGCTAAATAAATTGTTAATTTCATAACAGCACAAAGATAATCAAATCCAAATGGCACTGCTGCTGCCTTTATATTGCAATGTAACCAGCGATATAATTTTTTTTTCTTTTTTTAATAATATTTTTTAAAGATTTATTTTTTAGCGTTTATCGCTTTTATTCTACTGGGCAGTCCAGTAGAGAGAGAGAGAGAGAGGAGGAATGGGAGACAGAGTGGGGGGGAGACATTCTGCAAATAACGGAATCGAACCCGGGTCAGCCGTGCCGCGGCTGAGCGCGTTATGTGGTTCGCCACTGGGGCGCCAGCGATATACATTTTAATAGTAATTTTCTCATGTATAGGAACATTATGACTAGTCACCTTACCTCCCTGAACCATAGAGACTATAGGTGAGCACAGTGTGCCCTCTTCAAAGAAATGTTGCACAAGAATCACCTTAAAGTGACAATGTGTAATCTTCAACACACCACTTACTTTTGCTGCTCTTAGCCTCACATGGTCTGGTCCGATTTTCAGCAACCAAAACAGATACACAGCCACTTTGAAAAAACACAGAGGCAGTACTGCTCGAAGCCAGCAGGCCACACCTGGTCACTCTAAACAAAAATGTTGCCTTTTTCTGTGCAAACAGTGGATCAGAAAGGCACCACGGAAAGCTAATAGTTTGCTGACATAAACAAGGAAGTGCATGCAGAGAGAGAGACAGAGAGAGACAGAGAGAGAGTCAGAGAGAGAGAGAGAGAGAGAGAGAGAGAGAGAGAGCGAGAGAGAGAGAGAGAGAGAGAGAGAGAAAGAGAGAGGAAGATAATTTTTTCCCCAAGGAGCGAATTTGTTAGTGTAACTTGTACCCCGCCTGTTGTACCTCTTGCCTCCGCCCTTTATTTATTCCTTGGATTTATTTAATCCTTTTTGTGCCGTGAGTTTTTGAATCTTTTTGTTCCCAGGCAATTGGACTTTAATTGTTCCTCGCTGCAGCAGGGCAACCGCTCCGTAGCCGATTTCTCCATCGACTTCCGCACTCTTGCCGCTGAAAGTAGGTGGAGGGATGACGAAGCCCTACAGAGTGTGTTTTACAATGACCTGAACGAATCTGTCAAAGATGAACTTGTGTCTTGTAAGCCTCGAACATCTCATCTCCCTGTCAATATGCATTGAGGACCGCCTCTGTGAGTGGCGCAGGGAGAGAACTAGCCGCATGGTTACCATGTCTAGTCCGTTACCTGCTACCTTGCACCAGTCGGCCCCCCTTCTCATTCCAGAGTCTCGCAGAGAAGGCCAGAAGATTCCCGACTCGGAGCCTATGCATCTCGGGCGGACACGGTTAACACCTGAAGAGCGGGCTTGTCAAGTTAACGAGGCCAGTCAGGCCATTTCCTTGCCAGCTGCCCAATCCGTCCAGAAAAAGAGCCGTCTCGAGCGTAGTAGGAGAGATATGATCGAGCCGAGCTGAAGTTTCATCTCCCAGCTGTTATGTCCCCTAGTCACTGCTTCCCTCTTGTGGCGATCAAAATCATCAACCTCCCCTGCCCTCATTGACTCCAGAGCCGACGAAAGCTTCCTGGACCGCTCGTTGGGACGGAAGTTGGGCATTGAGACCGAGCCCAGTGACTCCCCTCTTCGAGCTAAAGCCCTCAATGGTCAGCCCCTAACCCTTATTGAACATAAGTCAGTACCCCTCACTCTCTTAGTTTTAGCCAATCACTGAGAGGAGATCTCTTTTTACATTATTGACTGTCCACTCATTCGTATATGTTATGGTTTGTAACCGACCCCAATCGCACAACACAAGACAGGTATGAGAGTAAGCCAAGAACTGGGCATTTATTGAAACACAACGAAAACGGCACTGTCCCTTTAAGGGAGAACACAAAATACTGGATAACAAGAAGGGAAAGGGCACAGTGCCTTTAAGAGGCGAGCTGGCTAAGGGGAAGGCTAAGGGAAGGCTAACGGAACAGGGCCGGGGCAAGGGACAAGGCAGGAAACAGGGAGGACTAGGAGGACAGGACAGGGAGGACTAGGAGGACTAGAGAGGGGAGACAGGGACAGAGGCCCGCGGAGGCGGGCTGGGGACAGGGAGGACTAGGAGGACTAGAGTGGGGAAACAGGGACAGAGGCCCGCGGAGGCGGGCTGGGAGAGGGAGGACTGGAAGGACTAGACAGGGAGGACTAGGAGGACTAGAGAAAAACAGGGTAAGGCCTTGGAACAGGGCGAGGGCTGGAGCTGCATACTGGGACAGAGAAAACAAGCATTAATGAATGTTGCTGCTCTGCAGCTTCTCCCGGGATGGTTCGTCTGAGGAAGCAGACGGTGGACGTCAGAACCGCTCTGCAGATCTCTCTCGGCAGATCTCCGAGGGTGGTAAACGGGACCGAGAGGGAGAGAGGGAGCGGGTTAGCTCAGAGTTCAGTTGGGAACAGAGCAGGTGACAGGAGAGGTGACTTGTCCCAAAAACAGAGTAATCCAAGTGACAGAATCTTCGGTGTATATACACACTGTGAGTGATGTCCCAAAATACAATCCAAGTGAATAATATCTTCGGTGAGTATACACACAGTGAGCGATGTTAAGGCCAAAGATTATCCCAATGAACTATCCAAAAAGCTGACGCTGGGTGAGTGACAGTCTGACAAAAAGCAGGATATCTTCAGTGTCATTAAACACACGAAAAACGAATAGGATCAAAGACAGTCATAAAAACTCACCCAGGCGCTGTGCGTAAAGAGAGGAGGATCAAAACGGGGCGAGCGCGTCGCCACGGGAAACGGGTTGTCCAAGCGGAGGTCTGAGTGGTGCGCGACTGCTTAGAGTACGCGCCGGTACGGAGGGCGCATCTGGCGCGGAGGTCTGAGTGGTGCGCGACTGCTTAGAGTACGCGCCGGTACGGAGGGCGCATCTGGCGCGGAGGTCTGAGTGGTGCGCGTCTGCTTGGAGTACGCGCCGGTACGGAGGACGCATCTGGAGTGCGTCTGAATGCGCGTCAGGAGTGAAGAGCGCGTCTGCGCGGAAGAGCGCGCCGGCTCGGAGAGACGCATCCTCCCGTAGAGTATTAGGAAGCGATGCGCGTCTGGAGTGAAGAGCGCGTCTGCTGCGCGGAGGTCTGGATGCGCGCCTGGAGTGAAGAGCGCGTCTGCTGCGCGGAGGTCTGGAGGCGCGTCTGCTGCGCGGAGGTCTGGATGCGCGTCAGGACGTCTGCTGCGCGGAGGTCTGAAGTGGAACACTGGGATACCTCCCGTGGAAGTTTAGAGAGCGCAGTCCAGTGTCTCCCTCAGGCAACGGCGACAGGAGGCGAAGGCTGGAGCGCATCTCACGCCGGAGATGAAAACAGCATAAACAGACAGAGGACCTCCCGAAGGAGTCTTGGTGATAGAGAATATGATACGGAATGATACGGCACGACCCAACAAGGGACAGAGGGGAAGAGCCAGGTACTTAAAGCCCACAGGGGTGCTAATTAGAATACACATCAGGTGCGGGAGGATAATTGATACTTGAACTAAAAGTGTGTGTTCGGCACCAGACCAATCAAACACATAATGACAGGTAGTCCAAGGGTGTGGCTGCTGAAGAGAAAACGAGAGTAACGAACGCGAGGGTGGGGGCTAGAGAGGTGAGGAGAATGCAATTGATTAAACGTAGGCTTAAAGGAACAGAGCGAGTAGGTGAGCAACAGGCTTAAAGGAACAGAGCGAGTAGGTGAGCAGCAGACAAAACCTCACAGTACCCCCCCCTCCACGGGAGCCACCCGGCAACCCAAAAATACAGACAGAGTGGCAGGGGACAAAACAAGGCAAAAAACAAAAAGTACTGGGCCAAGCCAGCAGGGGAAGCCACAACAAAAGTGGGGCTAGCAAAAGAACAGGGTAGCTGAGGGGTAACTAGGGTAGCTGAGGGGTAACCATGGTAGCTGAGGGGCAACTGGAGGAGCTGAGGGGTAACCAGAGGAGCTGAGGGGCAACCAGAGGAGCTGAGGGGTAACTAGAGGAGCAGAGGGGTAACCATGGTAGCCGAGGGGTAACCAGAGGAGCAGAGGGGTAACCATGGTAGCTGAGGGGTAACCAGAGGAGCAGAGGGGTAACTAGAGGAGCTGAGGGGTAACTAGAGGAGCTGAGGGGTAACAGCCAAGGGCACTGAAAGCTACAGGGCCTATGCTAGCTGTACTGCTACATCAACATAGAGGCTGCGCTAGCTGCCGGAGCTAGGCTAGCAGACAGGGCTGGAACAGGGGCACTGGAGAGGGGAACAGGGAAGGGACTAGCAGAGGGAAAGGGTAGCTGCCAGGGCACTGATAGCTACAGGGCCTATGCTAGCTGTACTGCTACATTAACATAGAGGCTGCGCTAGCTGCCGGAGCTAGGCTGGCAGACAGGGCTGGACCAGCATGAGAGAACAAGCTAGCTGGAAGGACAGTCCTAGCTGTGGGGAACTGACCTTGCTAGCTGAAGGGGCAGTCCTAGCAGTGGGAGCAAACTGACCTTGCTAGCTGAAGGGGCAGTCCTAGCAGTGGGAGAAAAATTTACAATGCTAGCTGAAGGGGCAGTCCTAGCAGTGGGAGAAAAACTGACATTGCTAGCTGAAGGGGCAGTCCTAGCAGTGGGAGAAAACTGACCTTGCTAGCTGAAAGGGCAGTCCTAGCAGTGGGAGAAAAACTGACCTTGCTAGCTGAAAGGGCAATCCTAGCAGTGGGAAAAAACTGACATTGCTAGCTGAAAGGGCAGTCCTAGCAGTGGGAAAACTGACCTTGCTAGCTGAAAGGGCAGTCCTAGCAGTGGGGAAACAACTGACCCTGCTAGCTGAAAGGGCAGTCCTAGCAGTGGGAAAACTGACCTTGCTAGCTGAAAGGGCAGTCCTAGCAGTGGGAGAAAACTGACCTTGCTAGCTGAAAGGGCAGTCCTAGCAGTGGGAAAACTGACCTTGCTAGCTGAAAGGGCAGTCCTAGCAGTGGGGAAAACTGACCTTGCTAGCTGAAAGGGCAGTCCTAGCAGTGGGAGAAAACTGACCTTGCTAGCTGAAAGGGCAGTCCTAGCAGTGGGAAAACTGACCTTGCTAGCTGAAAGGGCAGTCCTAGCAGTGGGGAAACAACTGACCCTGCTAGCTGAAAGGGCAGTCCTAGCAGTGGGAAAACTGACCTTGCTAGCTGAAAGGGCAGTCCTAGCAGTGGGAAAAAACTGACCTTGCTAGCTGAAAAGGCAGTCCTAGCAGTGGGAAACACTGACCTTGCTAGCTGAAAGGGCAGTCCTAGCAGTGGGAAAACTGACCTTGCTAGCTGAAAGGGCAGTCCTAGCAGTGGGAAAGCTACACAAAAAGTGGAGGCCATGCAGAGGGACCGGGTTAGCTGCCTGGGCATGGCTAGCTACAGGGCCTATGCCAGCTGCAAGGGCTGCATTAACATAGATGCTGTGCTAGCAGCCGGGGCTAAGCTAGCAGACAGGGGCCCTGCTGAGGGACTGGGTTAGCTGCCTGGGCATGGCTAGCTACAGGGCCTATGCCAGCAGCAAGGGCTGCATTAACATAGAGGCTGTGCTAGCAGCCGGGGCAAGGCTAGCAGACAGGGGCCATGCTGGTAGTAGAGGCCTAACAAGCTGCAGGGGAGCTAACGAGGCTAACAGGGAAGCAAACAGGGCTAACAGGGGAGCACTAAAAGGCTAAAAGGGGAGCTAACAGGGGAGACTAACAAGCTAACAGGGGAGTAACAAAAAAAAGGCAAACTCAACCACACCGTCTGTGCTGGCTGGGGTCGTCGATTGGTCGGGTCGTACTGTTATGGTTTGTAACCGACCCCAATCGCACAACACAAGACAGGTATGAGAGTAAGCCAAGAACTGGGCATTTATTGAAACACAACGAAAACGGCACTGTCCCTTTAAGGGAGAACACAAAATACTGGATAACAAGAAGGGAAAGGGCACAGTGCCTTTAAGAGGCGAGCTGGCTAAGGGGAAGGCTAAGGGAAGGCTAACGGAACAGGGCCGGGGCAAGGGACAAGGCAGGAAACAGGGAGGACTAGGAGGACAGGACAGGGAGGACTAGGAGGACTAGAGAGGGGAGACAGGGACAGAGGCCCGCGGAGGCGGGCTGGGGACAGGGAGGACTAGGAGGACTAGAGTGGGGAAACAGGGACAGAGGCCCGCGGAGGCGGGCTGGGGAGAGGGAGGACTGGAAGGACTAGACAGGGAGGACTAGGAGGACTAGAGAAAAACAGGGTAAGGCCTTGGAACAGGGCGAGGGCTGGAGCTGCATACTGGGACAGAGAAAACAAGCATTAATGAATGTTGCTGCTCTGCAGCTTCTCCCGGGATGGTTCGTCTGAGGAAGCAGACGGTGGACGTCAGAACCGCTCTGCAGATCTCTCTCGGCAGATCTCCGAGGGTGGTAAACGGGACCGAGAGGGAGAGAGGGAGCGGGTTAGCTCAGAGTTCAGTTGGGAACAGAGCAGGTGACAGGAGAGGTGACTTGTCCCAAAAACAGAGTAATCCAAGTGACAGAATCTTCGGTGTATATACACACTGTGAGTGAAGTCCCAAAATACAATCCAAGTGAATAATATCTTCGGTGAGTATACACACAGTGAGCGATGTTAAGGCCAAAGATTATCCCAATGAACTATCCAAAAAGCTGACGCTGGGTGAGTGACAGTCTGACAAAAAGCAGGATATCTTCAGTGTCATTAAACACACGAAAAACGAATAGGATCAAAGACAGTCATAAAAACTCACCCAGGCGCTGTGCGTAAAGAGAGGAGGATCAAAACGGGGCGAGCGCGTCGCCACGGGAAACGGGTTGTCCAAGCGGAGGTCTGAGTGGTGCGCGACTGCTTAGAGTACGCGCCGGTACGGAGGGCGCATCTGGCGCGGAGGTCTGAGTGGTGCGCGACTGCTTAGAGTACGCGCCGGTACGGAGGGCGCATCTGGCGCGGAGGTCTGAGTGGTGCGCGTCTGCTTGGAGTACGCGCCGGTACGGAGGACGCATCTGGAGTGCGTCTGAATGCGCGTCAGGAGTGAAGAGCGCGTCTGCGCGGAAGAGCGCGCCGGCTCGGAGAGACGCATCCTCCCGTAGAGTATTAGGAAGCGATGCGCGTCTGGAGTGAAGAGCGCGTCTGCTGCGCGGAGGTCTGGATGCGCGCCTGGAGTGAAGAGCGCGTCTGCTGCGCGGAGGTCTGGAGGCGCGTCTGGGCGTCTGCTGCGCGGAGGTCTGGATGCGCGTCAGGACGTCTGCTGCGCGGAGGTCTGAAGTGGAACACTGGGATACCTCCCGTGGAACTTTAGAGAGCGCAGTCCAGTGTCTCCCTCAGGCAACGGCGACAGGAGGCGAAGGCTGGAGCGCATCTCACGCCGGAGATGAAAACAGCATAAACAGACAGAGGACCTCCCGAAGGAGTCTTGGTGATAGAGAATATGATACGGAATGATACGGCACGACCCGACAAGGGACAGAGGGGAAGAGCCAGGTACTTAAAGCCCACAGGGGTGCTAATTAGAATACACATCAGGTGCGGGAGGATAATTGATACTTGAACTAAAAGTGTGTGTTCGGCACCAGACCAATCACATAATGACAGGTAGTCCAAGGGTGTGGCTGCTGAAGAGAAAACGAGAGTAACGAACGCGAGGGTGGGGGCTAGAGAGGTGAGGAGAATGCAATTGATTAAACGTAGGCTTAAAGGAACAGAGCGAGTAGGTGAGCAACAGGCTTAAAGGAACAGAGCGAGTAGGTGAGCAGCGGACAAAACCTCACAGTATAGTTCTGGGTTACCCCTGGTTAAAACAACATGGTCCCCACATAGATTGGTCTACCGGTAACATCCTCTCTTGGAACACCACCTGTCATACTACGATTAGCCCTTTATGAAACATGTAACTGTTTTACCTGATGCTATTGCTGTGCGGTGCGCATGTGCGGTGACACCAATGGCGGAAATAGACGGCTCACTCTGTGAGTACCACTCGTTTTGTAACAATGTTTTAAACTGTTTATTAGCAGGTGGCTACGTGGCGTAGTGGGCAAGGCGCTCGCCACGAATGCGGAGACGCTGGGCTCGCCTGTTCTAGCCCAGCGCTCCACATTGCTTTCAGTTTAGCTGGTCGTTCATACTAATACACATTGGCCGTATTAGGGGGTGGGAAACTGATGGGTGGGGATCGGGCGTTGTGGACAGCGACTCCTACAGGTCGGTTGGTGCGCCTGCAGGAAGTGTCGGGGGCAGCGTGAGCCTCCCACGCGTTACTCCTCGCCACTGAGAGATCGAGCTGCGCAGGTGAAAAGATGCGACTGCTGTTACCTCAAGTACCGGAGGGGACTTGTGCTATGTATGACTTAGTCCACATGGCAGCCGGCTTGTGGGAGGCAAGAAACAGCGTTCGTGACAGGGGAGGGTTGAATTGGATGATATGAAATTGGGATGGGAGAAAAATATAGAAAAATGGGAGAAAAAGTGGATCAAAAAAAAATTAACTGTTTATTAGCAACTCCGAGCTTCCAGACCCCACTGTAAAGCTGTGTTAAACCCATATTGTACGCTGGGTATCTTTGAAATTCATATATGATATATTTTTTACCCAGCACGCTCCATGTGATCACGCTTGGTACGTTAAGTTGCAAATGGTCCAGTCTAGGTGAGAGCGACTGCGGTAGAGACCCAGGCTTGCTCGCAGTCACGAAAGGGGCTAGGCATGTCCATAGGCAGCGTAGCCATTTCAAAATGAGATTCGATTAAAATGTATTGTCATTATACAGCACAAGCAGGGCCGGACTGGGGAAATAATTCATACCGGGAGATATAGCGCGAAATATAGCCCCAATCAGGCCACTTTTTAAGCGGGGGGTCTGGGGGTCCCCCACCAGAATTTTTTTTGTTACAAAGACTTAATTTCCTGCATTCTGGTGAATTTTAGTGCATGTGAATCACAAACTAATGAGCCAACAATTGCTTAGTACAATGTACTGTTATGGACCTCAAATAAAATTGTTGTGGCACTAGCAATGCTACTCTCTCCACCTTCAAAAAGAAAAAAGCAAGAGCACAACATATTTTTCTATTTACTATTATAATACAGTTAACCACTCTCTCCTGTAAGGGCCTTTCTTTTTCGTTGTTTTATCCCTCTCTCCTCCACCCTTTCTCTTTCTTCCACTGTCCATCTTGACATCAACGTTAATTGACTTTCGCTCTACTGTATCTCTCCCGAGTCCCTCACTACCTGGCTCATTGCCTGGCTGTTATTCTGCATCTGAGTGCCATCTGCCATTCCATTCGCCGCCTCTGCTGTCAATCAGTTGTATCGCCTGGTCCCGCCTCCACCAATCACAAGCGGCAGCACGGCTCCATTGTGTGTGATCCGCGTGAGGGAGAGAGAGTCAGATAGTTCTCCAACTCTGACTGTCGCAGACAGTGAAATCCTGGTTGTTCCCCACCCACCTAGGTTATCTAACTATCGTGCCGCGCCCCCGCCACAACTAGAAACAATGGCCTGGCAAAAAAAAATTAAAATAATAATAAATTTTTTTTTTTTTTTTTATATATAATTTTTTTTTTATAATCTGTGCAGACCAGGCCACCGGGAAAACTCCCGGTGCTCCCGATGGCCAGTCCGGCCCTGAGCACAAGTACAATACACCATCCAACCAGAGTGGATACATTAATTAACGTTAAAAAAGAAAAAACTTTTGTAACCAAGAGATTTGAACCTGGGTCCATAGGATACACAGCCAGCGAACTAACCAGTTGAGCTAAACGGTCGGACATTAACTCTGAGTGACTAATCCATCATTTATACTTGTTAAGTGCCAATTGCGCTTGTCGTCCAGTATTGGCATTAATAAATCAGATGTCATGCTAATATGTCATGTTCTACAGTAGGACTTACTACTATGATACCCATTAAAACAGTAATTCGAATAATAGAAGACTACTTTGCTGGAACGATTCATTTCAAACGTATACAGTGCGTGTGTGTGCGTGTGTGCGCTCACGTGTTGAGGCTCGCTAAGCCTTTCTCCACGCATTGTTTACCTCTGCCTGAGTAACGCCCCAGGTTCAGAGGCTCCAGAATGGAGCTGGAGCTTGAACCGGAGCCCTGGCGGTGTGAAAGGGGTCTCAGTGTCATTCCTTTTGGTTCATCATTGCTCAGGGACAGCTCAAGATGGACCCTGTCAAGGCCTCTGCTGTTTAAGAATGGCTAACCCCTGTAAGCAGCTCCAACGTTTCCTGGGCTTTGCCAACTTCTATCTGCGTTTCATCCGCGACTACAGCCGTGTCGCTGCTCCCCTCTCAGATCTTACCTCCGTGACCAAGCCTTATGTCTGGACCTCCACCACTGACGCTGCTTTCCTGGAGCTGAAACGTCACTTTGTTTCTACCCCGATCCTGGTACAGCCTGACCCAGCGACACAGGGGTTGGAGCCATCCTCTCCCAATGTACCATCTCGGATGGTAAGCTCTACCCCTGTGCCTTTCTCTCTCGTCAATTATCTCCAGCACAGAGAAATTATGATGTGGGAAACCGAGAGCTGTTGGCAGGGAAGTTAACACTGGAGGAATGGCATCACTGGCTAGAAGGGGCGGCTCAACCGTTCATAGTTTGTATGGATCACAAGAACCTTCATTACATCTAATCGGCGAAGTGGCTTAAATCTTGGCAGGCAAGGTGGGTACTATTCTTCAATAGGTTCAAGTTTTCCATCATCTATTGCCCCGGATCAAAGAATGGTAAACCCGATGTCCTGTCTTGCCATTTTTGTGCTGAGGAGTCCAGTAGAGTACCCAGTCCCATACTACCCTCCACCTATGTTATTGCAGCTATCATCTGGGACATAGAGGCCATGGTCCGGGCTGCACAGGTCCAACAGCCAGCCCCTATTCGGTGTCCCCCTCACAAACTATTTGTCCTTGATACAGTCCATCCTGAAGTCCTCCAATGGGCTCACTCCTCCAGGTTGACCTGCCACCCCGGGATCCGCTGCATGGTGGCTTTTGTGCGTCAACAGTTTTGGTGGCCCACCTTGGAAGAGGACACCCGTTCTTTCGTCTCTGCCTGTACTACCTGTGCCCAGAACAAATCCTCCCATTCCACTGCCTATGGCCTACTCCATCCCCTGCCCTTACCTCATCGCCCTTGGTCTCACATTTTCCTGGACTTTGTCACAGAACTACCCCCTTCAGATGGTAACACCACCATCCTCATCATCGTTGATCGGCTTTCCAAATCAGCTCACTTCATTCCCCTTCCCAAGTTACCCTCTGCCAAGGAAACAGTCCACCTCATGATCCAGCATGTCTTCCGTCTGCATGGCATACCCCTTGATATGGTCTCGGACCAGGGTCCCCAGTTCTCTACACAGTTCTGGAAGGCTTTTTGCTTTCTCATTGGGGCTACTGCCAGCCTATCGTCTAGGTATCAGCCTCAGTCCAACGTTCAGTCAGAACTGGCCAACCAGGACCTGGAGACTGCCCTGCGCTGCCTTGTTGCTTACAACCCCTCCACCCTGGAATATGCCCATAACTCACTTCCCAGCTCTGCCACTAACCTTTCCCCTTTCCAATGTTCCCTTGGTTATCAGTCCCCACTCTTTACCAACCAGGAGGAGGAGGTTGGGGTTCCATCTGCCCAGGCCTTCATCCGTCGTTGCCATAGCACCTGGAGGAAGGCCCATGGCTCTCTACTCTGTGCCTCTGCTAGGTACCAGCAGCGGTACGACCGGCACCGGACACCTGTTCCTCATTTGGTTTGGCTGTCCACCCGTGATCTTCCACTAAAGGTAGAGAGCTGCAAGCTATCTCCCGGGTTTATCGGACCCTTTTAGATCAATAGGATCATAAACCGCTCTGTTGTCCACCTTTGGTTACCCTGTTCCCTCCGCATCCACCCTACCTTCCATGTCTCCTGGATTAAACCTGCCCCCCTCCCCCAGGTCCCGCTCGACGTACATCACAGAGGGTGCGGCCTCCAATACCTGGTGGACTGGAAGGGCCACAGCCTGGAGGAGAGGAGATTGGTTCCCCATCGGCATATCCTGGACCCATCCCTCATTGCTGATTTTCAGCGGTCTCATCCTGACCTCCCGGGACGTACACCAGGTGGCATCCGTTGAGGGGGGGGGGGGGTACTGTCATGCACGTACAAGCCACCAGGCTTCCCTTCCCCTGTCTCCCTTGTCTTCCCCCCACACTCACTCTCTCTCTCTCTCTCTCTCTCTCTCTCTCTCTCTCTCTCTCTCTCTCTCTCTCTCTCTCTCTCTCAATCAAGCAGCCGTTTTGCTTTCTTGTTTAATTTACCTTGATTCCTAGAATTCCCCTGTTCCATATATTTTGTATAAATACATTTTCCCGCATTTGGGTTTTGCTCCATTCCTCGACCCTGCTCGTTCTGTCTGTGTTTGAGTTCTGGCTCTTGAATACTCGTTACAATCTGATCATGAGAGAAGCAGTTTATAGAATCTATTTTATAACGCATCACAGTATATACAGTATTATTGTACATGGCTATCATACAGAGCTATTCTCCACAACGTGAAGTGGGCATTTCCGGTAGGACTTCCGGGTTGAGAATGGTTCTTAGGGGTCCTATCTAAATACATTGTTTTCAGCAACTTTTCTCCTGTTATTTAAACAACTTTGTCGTCACAGAGAGGTAATGAAACGTTTGCATTATTATATTATATAATGTATTTAATAAGCAAACGTTTGTCAGCAGGGTTTTTGGGCTGTATTTCATGTAAAAACGTTTACTCTTAGTTAGCCAAATTAGCATTTTAGCTAATATGATGAGACATGATCAATGAATTGCTGTTGTCACCATTGCGTTTGTTAGACCCCCATATGGACTTGTTTGATAATCAGAAGACATTTTATCATGTTATGCCGATCTGGGAAGCTTATGCTGCATGCATGTATTTTCTCCTACCTGCATGTAATGCTATCTGTAATGCTATCTGCAGGATATACACCAAGCTCACCAAGTCAAATGTACTTCTATGTGCAAGACATTGTACCTAAAAGAATGCAGCATTCTTTATGTGTGATTCTCAAAATAGACTGATTCTTTATGAAAATCTAATCCTTTCACATCTCGTTTTTGCATACAGGGACCTGCTGTGAGTACTAGAGCATTCATTCAACATCCATGACCAGCAGCATGGCTCTTTTTTACACCAGATGCTTAGAAGAGCTACCAAGGATGAAAGTGACGGATGTCCACAAGATTGTAAAAGCGAGCAGTAAAGCATTGAACTCTTTGCTGGACAAGGGTTTTAAACTATATGTGTTACAAAGGGTCAGATTAAACCGAATATATATATTTATTGATTGATATATATTGCATAGTATTTGTATATCGTTTGATATCCCTTGTGTATTCTTTGTACATATACACGGAATATCCCTTTAGCCCAGACCATAATATTTCATTCTCCTATTGGACAGCGGTCCACCGGCGCCAGAGCCGCGCCTCCGGAGTCAGGTTCAAAGTCACCGTCAAGACATGTCTGGACATGCCCGGCCTTGCCCAGGGATACGCGACAGAAATGAGATTGGCACTAGTTTGTTCACCGTGCATATAAATACGGCGCAGGTGAATACAGAAGTATGTTACCCAATAAGTTGAAGCCTCACCCACGATACAACGTGCGGTGAAGTATGGCCTGTTTGGCCCCAGAATAGAGCATTGAGACCGCGTGCGAATTAATAACTGAATTGTCAGAGTTTGGCGCTATACCGTCGAGTGCGACATATTTCTATTAAGTCAGTAATAGTCTACCAGTATAGTGTATTGTGCGGCTAAAGTTCTACAGTGACCAGCATCCCCAACGCTTCCTCGTATTAGCTAGAGTTCTTATCCAGGCTGGGCTGCTTTCATTGCGCTTTCACCCGAGGAGACCTAGACGAGAACCGTGTGGACATGTACACTGGATTAATCTACCCGACGACTACATAGCCCTTTGCGGCTGGAATATATTTGCTTTGGTCCTGTGATTTATGGAGCGGAGAATCACCGACGCCTGCACGTGTTGGATTTACCCCGCGAGGAGCCAAGTCGAGTCGGCGCCTCAGAGAGCCTGAGGCCGGCTAGCTTTCTTCACTGTGGAGCTACAGTCTACGGAGAACAGCTGTATTCGTCTGTGGATCAAGAGGCTATTGCACCGGCTCCTGTACCTGGAGTCTCCTTAGTCATCGTTGACCAGACTCTCTACTACCGACAGATCTTCTACCCCTGCTGGCTTACAACCAGGGGGACCCTTCCAGTATCTCCCGCTATATTACTAGTGTACCATAGATATAATTCCCTAAGATTCAGGTTGTATAATTACCTCCTGCGTAACCAGAGAATGGACATTCATTGTTGATTTGCCTACGCACATTCCTTTGCCTTACAAGTGCATTCAAAGTATAATAGAAAGTATATTATGTACCTTTTGCTGCAATAAATACTTAAAGACAACTTTGATTGGAACCGGTTCATTGTGGGAAGTGTTCATTATATTTAGATATCATGTACTGTATGGCCAGTAATTAAAGTACATAAAGCGGTAGTGGTTTAATGATACCATACTTATCAATACAGTCAGGGAATTGTACCCCTCAGTTACAATTGGTCCTTCGAGCCGGAGGGTAACTAGCGTAATATTAATATAGTGGTATTAATATTGACATGGCCTATGATGAACACTCCACAAAACGGTTCTCCTAAAGTAGATCGCCCGCAGCGTAGACGGCAGACACCTCAGTACTTAGAGGATTACGTTGCCAATATACTACAATCAACCACCAGATCCTCCTTGCGGCCCTCGCAGGAATGGGAGTGGCTGGCTCTGCGCTGACATGGCTGTCATCATACCTCAATGACCGCTCCTACCAAGTGTCATGGAGAGGGACCCTGTCGGCCACCCGCCCCCTGCGGACGGGTGTCCCCCAGGGCTCGGTTTTAGGACCCCTTCTCTTCTCCCTCTAAACTAAATCACTGGGTAACATTATCACGTCTCATGGCTTCTCCTACCATTGTTATGCCGACGATACTCAACTCTTCCTCTCCTTCCCTCCCTCAGATATCCACGTCTCTGAGCGGATCTCGGCCTGTCTGTCCGACATCTCAGCCTGGATGACGTCCAACCACCTCAAACTGAACCTAAGCAAAACAGAATTGCTCCACCTACCGGCCAAATCCTCCCCCCTAACCGACCTTTCAATCACAGTCGAGAATACAGCTGTGACTGCGTCCCCGACCGCCAAGAACCTTGGTGTTGTCCTCGACGACCAGTTGAACTTCTCTGCTCACATCGCAGCGACGACCAGAACCTGCCGATTCCTCCTGAGCAACGTCAGAAGGATACGCCCCTTCCTGACAAAAGAAGCCACCCAACTCCTCGTCCAATCAACAGTCATCTCCCGCCTCGACTACTGCAATGCACTGCTCGCTGGCCTCCCGGCCACTGCCACTAAGCCTCTTCAACTCATTCAGAATGCAGCGGCCCGCCTGATCTCAAACCTACCGAAGTCGGCCCATGTCACCCCACTTCTTAGGGACCTGCACTGGCTCCCCATTGCTGCACGAATCCGCTTCAAGGCCCTCGACCTAGCATACCATGCGGCAAAGGGAACCGCTCCCGCCTACCTCCGGTCAATGGTCTCTAACTACACACCCTCAAGACCCCTACGCTCTGCATCTTCTGGCCGCCTCAGACCTACTCCTATCCAAGCTCCGGGAGGGTCATCAAAGAGAAGTCGCCTATTCTCAGTCCTTGCCCCACAATGGTGGAATGAACTACCCACCCCAGTTAGGACAGCCGAATCACGTCCAATCTTTCGCCGTCGACTAAAGACGCACTTCTTCAACCATTATCTGAATTAAAAAAAAAATAAAATAAACAATAAAAAAATCTAACCCTAACTAACCGTACTGTCATGCACTTGTCCTAATAAACTAACCTACACTGTAGCACTCAACACTTTGATGAACATTGTTGCTCAGCTGATAGAGTTGTGCCCTTCCTGATGGCTTGTCGTACAGAACTTGTAAGTCGCTTTGGATAAAAGCGTCAGCTAAATGACTAAATGTAAATGTAAATGTAAATGTACTACCTAGCCTTTTACAGACGGTAAACGCGGAAAAAGTAGATAGTAAAATTATGTCCGACCCTATCGCCCAGGCTACCCCGCCAGTAGAGGCCCTAGTGGGTTCTAACGTAACTGACCAAGCTCACGGTAGGGACCAGGAGGGACCTGACACGACTTTACCCCCCGCCAAGACCGAAGAAGTAGTCCCCGGAGAGCTCCAGGATAAAGAAAGCGCTCCAGGGACGGAACCCGACCCACCACAAGAAGAGACGCGCACCCAGGAGATGGATCTCCTCGGTACGCGACAGGAGAACGGATCTCCAACGAGTACTGCCGGGAGCCGATCGCCTCGACCGGCGTCTTCCCCCAGCGAGGCGGACAAGATGCTGGCACAGGCACTCATCGCCACCCTGGCAGCCTCCACCGAACGCGATCGACTTCAGGGTGAACGCGATCGACTCCAAGCGCAACAGACGAGCGAGCGCGAACAAGCTGCAGACGAACGAGAGCGCCTCCACGCGCAACTCCAAGCGCAAGCCCTCCGTGAACGCGAACATTCTGCAACCGAGCGAGAGCGCTTCCAGGCGCAACAAAGGAGTGAAGACGACGCATAAGACTGGAGACCAGACGCCTCCAGACGGAAGAGAACAACAAACTCAACAGCAAAAAGACAGAGCTCATGGTTGTGGCCCCCAAGGCACTGCTCGGGAAGGTTGGAGATCTCCTCCTCCACGTTGACGGCTCTTCCATCTCCCCGTCTCTCGAAGTCCGTAACCTGGGCGTCACCCTTGACTCCACACTTTCATTTCACTCCCACATCAAATCTGTCACCAAGTCTGCCTTCTACCACCTCAGGAACATCTCCCGTCTCCGACCCTCACTCTCAGACTCTGTGGCGGAGACCCTGATCCACTCATTTGTCACCTCCCGGTTGGACTATTGTAATGGAGTCCTGTTCGGGGTACCCAGCAAAGCCCTGGACAGGCTCCAGTATGTCCAGAACTCAGCTGCCAGGGTTCTCACTCACACCAAGCCCTGGCAGCACATCACCCCCACCCTCATCCATCTCCACTGGCTTCCAGTCAGGTTCCGCATCACCTTCAAACTCCTGCTCCTCACCTACAAATCCCTCCATGCCCTCGCCCCCCGGTACCTGTCTGATCTCCTCCACCAGTACACTCCATCCCGGAACCTACGATCCTCTGATCTAGGTCTCCTCTCCATCCCTCGCACCAGGTTACGGACTTTTGGGGACAGAGCCTTCAGCGTGGCGTCCCCTACCCTCTGGAACTCTCTCCCCCCCGAAATCCGCAACGCCCCAACCCTGGACACCTTCAAATCCGCTCTAAAAACACACCTCTTCACCAAGGCTTTCCCCATCAGTTAGTTTTAGATTAAATTAGGTCCATTATCCCCTACTTTCCCTCATCCCCTCTTCCCCCTCCCCCCCTACTTTCCTTGCCCTATTTTTTGTCCTGATTGTAAAGCGACCTTGGGTTCTATGAAAGGCGCTATATAAATTTGATTTATTATTATTATTATTATTATTGAGAGAAGCCGCGCCGATGCGCAGCACGCCGCAGCCAATGCGCAGCGCGACGCCGCCAATGCCCAGCGCGAAGCAGCGCGCGACGCCGCCCATGCCCAGCGCGAGACAGAGCGCGACCGGCTGCAGGCGCAGCTGATGGACAAATTGATCACCATGGCGACACCCCCTCTCTCCGCACGGAGCTCCCGGAGATCGTCACGACAAGGGTCTAGGACACATTCCCCTACCCGACTAAGCGACCCGGGACCCCGCCAACAGGAGGATCCTGTCCACGTCTCCGAACCCCCTCCCCGGCCGGTCCATACGAGACCCAGCAACCGGGAAGAACCGGACCACGCCGAGAGACTGAACAGAAGACTCCAGGTCCTAGCAGAGGAAGAGGAGGAGGAAGAGGAGGAATGTCAAGCCGACCAGCAGCAACGTACTCTGGACCAGGAGGCCCAGTACAGCCCCGACCAGCAGCAACGTACTCTGGACCAGGAGGTCCAGTACAGCCCAGAAGTCAGCCCGAGGCCCTGCGCTACAAACCCCCGACTCAACTCACGGGTGAGTTTGACGCACCGTCAGCCCCGAGGAACAGCACCTGGGTACCCGACCTTCGGTACCCACCAAGTACCAGCCCAAGACGACACGTAAGAGGAGACTCGCCTAGGAGGCCTCTCCCCCAACGCTCACCGATGTGCCAGTCATCCATGGCATCGTACCTTGGCACACCGACGTTCCCGGACTTCACACACGAGAACAGAGCACAGTACACAGAGCTACGAATGTGCTTAGAGACAATGATGTCCGATGTAGTTGATGAACCGTACAAATATGCTATCCTACTGAAGCACCTCAAGGTGCCCCGAGCGCACAATATAGCGCTGGCCTATGCCACCTCTACTACCCCATAAACCGCGGCTCTAGCAGCACTCGACCAAAGATATGGACGCATATGGGACTACGTAATACAAGAGATAAGGCATATTGACCGCCTACCCCCAGCCACAGACAATCGCTCACTAGATGACCTGTCTATCAAGGTACAATCCCTGGTAGGGATGCTGGGGGCGCAAAGAGAAAAGGGTATGCACGAACTGTACGCGAACTCTAATGTCGAGAGGATTTTAGAGAAGCTTCCGCCTGCCCGACAAGAGCGCTTCAGGCGGCAAAGAGACCACCGTGATCCTAACGGTCCCGAGCCATCCCTCCTAGACCTAGCCGACTTCCTGGCGAGAGAAGTCAACAGCCTACGGTTGGATACGTTCATGCAGAGCACACCAAGCTCCAGAGAGGGACCTAGGAGAGCAAACGATGGCCGCAGATTGGTGACCGTCATGCACCAATCAGAATCAGTACCGAGCAGCAGGAACCACAACACCCCCTCGACGAAAGAGGACCAGTGGAAGATTGAGTGCCAGTACTGTGAGGGAGAACATCGGCTGTACCAATGCGACACTTTCGGGAAGCTGACCACGGACGAGGTGAGTCAGTGGATCAAGGACCACCGCCGCTGCTTCCGCTGCGCGCGCAGCCACCTAGCAGCTGAGTGCCGCTTGAAAAAGAAGTGCAGCAGGTGCGGTGGCACCCACTTGGAGGTCCTGCATGACATCAACAGGCGTCAGCCAGGACAACAGAGTGGGCCCGTCGCGGTAATGTACCATGCCGAGGCGGTGGCACCAGCACCAGAGTTCCACCAGACCGCTCCCTGGTGTCCCGACTGCTACAGCAGACACTGGGAGTCGCGGTGCGACTCGCACCATATAGATTCTATGTCACCACCAACAGGAGTGCTCCACATTGACCAGCATAGCGGGACCCCCCGAGTGCTCCTCAAAGTGGTCAGAGTGCTCCTGAGCTACAAGGACAAGGTCCTGGACACTTACGCCGTCCTGGACGATGGGTCTGAAAAGACTCTCCTCCTCGCTTCCGCAGCAGCCCAGTTGGGCCTGCGGGGTGTCAAAGATACCATGACCATACGCACCATCAGAAGGGACCAGAAGACCATAAAAGGTGAAAAGGTCTCCTTCAAGATAGCAGCGGTGGACCAGCCCGAGAAGCAGTATAGTATAACCAACGTCTTCACCAGCCACGACATAGGCCTGTCCCAGTACACCTACCCCATCCCACAGCTGATGGAGAAGTATGTGCACCTACGTCAACTACCTATACCGCTTATCGACGGCGCCACACCGACCCTGCTCATCGGCTCCGACCACGCGGACCTCATTCTCCCAATTGAGGCGGCCCACATCGGACCCAAAGGATGCCCAGTCGCGGTTCAGACCCGACTGGGATGGATGCTCCAGGGCCCCCTCTACGGACTTGACAGTCAACCCACGTCTACACGCTGCCTACACACAAAGGCGAGCGACACCGGCCACTCCCTCGTACAGCAGAGGCTATTGACATTAAGCGAGAGGCCCGTGAGAGAACCGTGGGCACCAGAGGGAGTTCGGAACTCCACCCCCCTCAGCTGCGCTACAGACGTAGCTGACCTCGAACCCAGCACCCCAAGCGACTCCTTGACGGGGCGGCCGGGACCGGCCCCTCCTCAGACGGGGTACAGAGCAAACAAGAGAAACAGACGGAGGAGGAGGAGGCACAGCCAAGCACAGATCAAAGCAGTCTCAGGCCCGCTTCCTCCTAAGCCCCCCTTCATCCCGTCCAGTCGTCATGACCATAGACCAGTCACTACCCCGAGCTGCGTGGCCGGCCGGCCGCGTAAGCAAAGTGACCACTGGTGCCGACGGAAAGGTCAGAGTGGCAGAAGTGCTCGGCCAAGGGCGGACATACAACCGACCCGTGGCGAGGCTGATAGAGTCGCCAAGGCTCCCCGACTCGCTTAATGACGACCATGACCCCTGACTTTGTGAACTGCCTACCCTCACAACAGACATTGAGTAGTGGACAGTGCGGTTAATCTGTCTCTGCTTAGCTAATTAGGTGGGACTAATTAGGGGGCGGCTGTTACAAAGGGTCAGATTAAACCGAATATATATATTTATTGATTGATATATATTGCATAGTATTTGTATATCGTTTGATATCCCTTGTGTATTCTTTGTACATATACACAGAATATCCCTTTAGCCCAGACCATAATATTTCATTTTCCTATTGGACAGCGGTCCACCGGCGCCAGAGCCGCGCCTCCGGAGTCAGGTTCAAAGTCACCGTCAAGACATGTCTGGACATGCCCGGCCTTGCCCAGGGATACGCGACAGAAATGAGATTGGCACTAGTTTGTTCACCGTGCATATAAATACGGCGCAGGTGAATACAGAAGTATGTTACCCAATAAGTTGAAGCCTCACCCACGATACAACGTGCGGTGAAGTATGGCCTGTTTGGCCCCAGAATAGAGCATTGAGACCGCGTGCGAATTAATAACTGAATTGTCAGAGTTTGGCGCTATACCGTCGAGTGCGACATATTTCTATTAAGTCAGTAATAGTCTACCAGTATAGTGTATCGTGCGGCTAAAGTTCTACAGTGACCAGCATCCCCAACGCTTCCTCGTATTAGCTAGAGTTCTTATCCAGGCTGGGCTGCTTTCATTGCGCTTTCACCCGAGGAGACCTAGACGAGAACCGTGTGGACATGTACACTGGATTAATCTACCCGACGACTACATAGCCCTTTGCGGCTGGAATATATTTGCTTTGGTCCTGTGATTTATGGAGCGGAGAATCACCGACGCCTGCACGTGTTGGATTTACCCCGCGAGGAGCCAAGTCGAGTCGGCGCCTCAGAGAGCCTGAGGCCGGCTAGCTTTCTTCACTGTGGAGCTACAGTCTACGGAGAACAGCTGTATTCGTCTGTGGATCAAGAGGCTATTGCACCGGCTCCTGTACCTGGAGTCTCCTTAGTCATCGTTGACCAGACTCTCTACTACCGACAGATCTTCTACCCCTGCTGGCTTACAACCAGGGGGACCCTTCCAGTATCTCCCGCTATATTACTAGTGTACCATAGATATAATTCCCTAAGATTCAGGTTGTATAATTACCTCCTGCGTAACCAGAGAATGGACATTCATTGTTGATTTGCCTACGCACATTCCTTTGCCTTACAAGTGCATTCAAAGTATAATAGAAAGTATATTATGTACCTTTTGCTGCAATAAATACTTAAAGACAACTTTGATTGGAACCGGTTCATTGTGGGAAGTGTTCATTATATTTAGATATCATGTACTGTATGGCCAGTAATTAAAGTACATAAAGCGGTAGTGGTTTAATGATACCATACTTATCAATACAGTCAGGGAATTGTACCCCTCAGTTACAATATGTGTCCAGCTATATCTTCGATTATGAAGGTGTTGTACATTTTTCCTTTACAATTTGTGTTAACACTTTGAATGCCACTCACAGCTTTTCTCGGGTTATTACCCCCCGGGTTGAAGGCCCATCACGAGAATATTCGTTTTATTCGTTTTTTTATTTTTATTAGCGATCTGAAATCATATTGCATCAAGCGAGCCTACCGTTGGAGATCCAGTCACCCCAGGCTCTCAGACGTCTCACTCACGCAGCCGGCATCGACCGGCATCACTCCGGAGCCTGAAGAGCAGCGGGGATTATGTGTTCTACACTGTATGCACGGTTGATCAATACAATGATCGATTTTTTCGAATGGTGATCAGGAATTGGAATAATCCATTTGGATACCATCTGATCTCAGGTAAGGAATATATGTTATCAGTCTTAGGATAATCAGACTCGTTTTCACGGATATATAAGCGTTTCCCCTATATGTGATATAGCTGTTTTGACTGTAAAAGCCATCAGGAAATAAGAGCAGCGATTATCAGCGCGCGGCACGAGTGTGCGTGCGCACACATATACTATCGATTATCTAGCGTTTATTTGAAAACGATTCATAAATAGGCCAACAAATAACAACGTTCTAGAATATTCCAGTAAAAGGCGATTATCATAGAATGGGTTGTTTTTTCCGCGAAAACAAGTGATTTTCAAAATGCTATCAAACGGAAATGAAGCGATAAAAAGGCTTGTAAGGACTGGGCTGAAATTTCCGGTTCCAATACAGAATTCAATACTCTGTAGTTTTACTTTGTAGCCTGTAGTCTATCCCACAACCCATGATGCGTAGGCTTATCTTATCTGTATTTGTATGGCTGGTTTGCATGTCTAAGTCTAGTCCTTTATTCATTTTTAATTTAGTCAACACATACTGTATGACATTACAGTATGTTTGGAATATTCACACCTGATTTGTGTAAATCCATTGAAGGGATGTGTCAGTTTTGACTGTTTTATTGTTTTTATTCACTGTTGTCTGCTTTCAGATGGGGAGTGTCGGTGACAAAACCACATAACATGTGCAAAATAACAAGCAATTTATTCACAAT